>NC_059125.1:21070729-21260729 GCF_020740685.1 Jaculus jaculus | reverse complement strand
GGCTGAGCATAATTATCTTCGTGCCAGGAAAAAATAATTTATACTACTCCAGAGAAATAAATATGCATATGAATTTATGTGTATGAGTAAATTCTTAAAAACTTTAGCTCTTTATAACACAATGAAAGAACAAATGTACTGGGTGAAGCTAATGAATAAACTGGGATCATTACCATGTCTATCATGCATTTACCCAACAAACTTGCATTTTATAGCGTATAAATCAGGACAGAACATTTCAAAGAGATTTATGTAATGAATGAACCGGTTTGGGGATGAATTATGTAAAAGGAGGCCACCTAAAATCTTCAACTGTACTTTACATAAGATTTTATATATATAGATGTATAGAGACCAAATAGAGATGCAAAATAAAAACCTCAATTGAGCTCAAAAATATATACAAACTTTTATTTATTTTGTTAAAATTTTATGATTTCAGAGATTTTTAGCAGAAAGTCTTTGAAAAGAATAACAGCAGGTACAGTCCAATAAAAATATAGGATTACAAACTATACTAGGTAATTGCACTAAGATTAGTGTAAACCAAATACATTTATTATTTGCAATATAACCCAATATACTAAGAGATGGCATGTACTTTATTTTAATTAGCTGTTTCTTTTAAAAGGGTTGCTTGTTCCAACTGTCTTGATAAGAAAAAAAAATTGTCGTCATTGCTCAAAATGCTTGTAGCAAATCTAGTTTTAAATTGAGGCAATTTATTCAGAAAGCAGTCTACTACTACAGCAATAATCAATGTGCTTTCCCTTAGACCATACTGGTGCTTTCCAAGGACTGTTGTTAATTGCCTGTAACAAAATGACTGCTGGTGCTCTTAAATGTAACTCTTTGGCATTTGTTCATTTGTCGTGTTTAACTAAATTCCACTTTACTTAGGATTGGCCTAGAAATTTGCTGTAATAACTATAAGTTTTCAATATTCAGTCTTCATTCACTTAAAGGGGGTAGAGACCATCATTTTATCCAAATAACAAAAAGGCTAAACAGATCTTTTTTTGAGATCTACATTTTCTCTTTTAATTCTTGGATTCTAAATTGTGCTGAATTGGAATCTTTTTCTCTTTCTATAAGTGCTGCCCCTCTAGGAAATTTAAACTTGAGTTGAAAAGAAGACTATTTCAAAAGGAAAATAACATATTCTAGGGCAACACCATTCCCATTCAAATTGTAATGCAAAAACAATATCACACTAGGGCCAAATAATTTCTTTCAATAGTGGAAAAAGTTAACCCTTTGTAATTTTGTCCTGATCTACTCGATAAGCAGTAAGAAAGTCTTGTATTAATCATCCTGCCCAGCATGGAGCAGAAGAATGTGGAGACTAAACCTAATTGTGGTGGTTTGATTCAGGTGTCCCCCATAAACTTAGGTGTTCTGAATGCTAGGTTCCCAGCTGATGGAGATTTGAGAATTAATGCCTCCTGGAGGGAGTGTATTGTTGAGGGTGGGCTTATGGGCTTTATAGCCAGTTTCCCCATGCCAGTGTTTGGCACACCCTCCTGTTGCTGTGGTCCATCTTCTGTTGGCCAGGGGGTGATGTCCACCCTCTGCTCATGCCATTGTTTCCCCTGCCATCGTGGAGCTTCCCCTCGAGCCTGTAAGCCAAATAAACCTCTTTTTCCCAGAAGCTGCTCTTGGTTGGGTGATTTCTACCAGCAATGCGAACCAGACTGCAACACTAATACACTGTTTTCCTTGGTAGAGTTTGCACATATACTCATGTGACTAACTTACATCAAATGAGTAAATGTTGCCATGAACACATTTATAACATGTAGGCTTGTATGTGATAGTAACAGGAGCTGGCACTGGTGGTACCCTGCGGGGAAAGACAAAGTTTAATTCTTGATCTCTTTATAAGGATGCTACAAGAACATTGCCTTTCTACATGTAGTACTAAAGAGGCATCTGAGGGAAGATCTGAGCTATGGTCAGGATCTCAGGCAAATTAGAACCTTTTTATTGTCATTGCTTTGGACCAGTTTTTAGAAGTTTTTAAACACTCTTACTACTAGTAAATAACTGTGTGTGGCTCAGAAGAGTTAATCTTGCTCATTGTTCATTTTCTAATTACATATAACTTTTCATATGTTTGTCCTTTTAAAATGTTGCTCAAATTACACAAGACCATAATTGTAATTGTAAAGCTCCATCAACTATTTTCTCTTTCTTGTGTTCTATTTCAGACCATGTTATTGTCTAAACATAATATTCTAAGTAGCGAATATTATTATTTGAATGACTCATGACATCTCACAAAGGAAATAATCCACATTTGGCCAATTCTCTATAAACAAAATAACTTAATTTTGTACATTTTTCGTCTCATGCATTCATATTCAGTTTCTTAAAATGTTCTTTGAAAATATGCAGATACCAGGATTATGAACACCATCAAAAGAAAGGAGAATATATTATGAGCTTGTTGAGAATAGGTTTCGGGCATAGGTTCTGTTTTAGTGTCTCCAATGATATTTCACAAGATACAGCATGGTACAAGCTTGGGCCTACTGCTATGCCTCCAGCTACAAAGGGTATGCTTGGGGCACTAGAAAAAAATTATTCCATGCTTAGAAACTTATCTGCAACAGAGAAGCTACTCTGACTCCAATATTTCTTCAGAGCTCTCTCTACAGGGGCCTCACATCAAAACTTGTGATAAGAGCATTTTATAAGCAACCAAACTTTCAAAGAATTGAATTAAGTTTAACAGAAGATCCTTACATGCTGTGTTATCAAACCCATGAGTTTTGAAAAGTGACAAGATTTATATATCTACATCTAAAAGAAGATACAAAGTATTTCTTTTACCACAAAATGTTCTTTCTTGCCTCTTTCTTAAGAAACACATAATTTCTGTGTTATATCCCTTGTACTTAAGGTGAATCACCCAGTAGATATGCCTTTGTTTTAACGTCCTTTATCTAGTATAGTATTTTGAGATTTTTTTGGATGTTCTGTGCATTTATGAGTTACTTTTTCCTTGCCGAGTATCATCTGTATTGTACACATACACTGGCTTATTCCTCATCTGTTAATGGATTCTGGTTCATTCCAATTGCTAATAATAATGTAGTCAGCTTCACATTGGTGAGATGAACACTCAAAGCACAGGAACAGGTTTATTTCAGTCTACACATCTGGGGAAAGTTCCATCAGGGGTAGAAGAATCTGGTTCTCTTTCATAGATCCAAGCAGAGAAATATGAACAGACAACAAACACCAAAAGCAGCAAACAAGAATGCCAGAATTCAAACTTCTCTTTCCACATCTTTAAGATGAAATCAGTCTGTCGGCAATGACTTAATCCCCTGTAGCAGGAATTGACTTTCTAGGGGCTGAAGTAATAAACTCAATTTTAATAAAACACCAGAATCTATGGGGCCATACATTCATAATATCCTATTCGAATTACCACAGCTACTATGAATAAGACTATTGTAAACAGTCTAGTCTTCTTAAAGATACATGTGTTCATATGTATTCATATATATATATAGAGAGAGATGGATATGTAGACAGATAGATAGATAGATAGATAGATAGATAGATAGATAGATAGATAGATAGATAGATAGATAGACAGACAGACAGGGCTTGAAGAGATACCTAGAAGAATTAACATTCATATTGTATGTTCATATTTTACTTTATTAGACACTATCCCAAAATTTCTAGTAATGTATCTTCTTACTAGCAATGTTTGGAAGGGGAAGTTAAATATTCTTGTTAATGTTTCCATTTTCTTTTCTTATACAAGGAATTTTAGAGTCATAACTTATAAGTGGTTGGTTAACATGTTCAGTTAGAAAACAAAATAAATCTTTTAAAAAGTTACAATCTGGGCTAGGCTTATGCTTCAATGGAATAGCATTGGCCTAAAATGAGGCCTTGTATTTGGTCCCCAGAATTACAAAAATGTCAAGGTTGAAATGCTTATCTGTCCCATAATATCCAGTGGCCTTCTGGCATGCAAATTATCCTATGCACATAAGTTGTATTATTGTGCAAGCTTTTCTGTGTGATGGACCTTAACTTGTTTTTCTACTGACAGAACAAGATGCAATGCACCTGATGGTATTATCTCCTCACTTTTTTGTTTATATACAAAGATGGAAACATTATTCTGGAGAGAATTTTGTACTTTTTTCATGGTATTTTGTGTAGCTTCTCCGGAGGTTTAACAGATAAGGTTGCTGGCATCATTTGTTATTTCATATTACTTTATTCAGCCTCCTCAAGTATTTACTTTCTTTTTTTAACGTTTTTGTTTATTTTTACTTATTGGAGAGCAAAAGAGAGAGAGAGTCAGATATAGAGAGACAATGGGCGCGCCAGGGCATCCAGCCACTGCAAACCAAACTCCAGATGCATGCGCCCCCTTGTGCATCTGGCTAACGTGGGTCCTGGAGAATCGAGCCTTGAACTGGGGTCCTCAGGCTTCACAGGCAAGCGCTTAACCACTAAGCCATCTCTCCAGCCCAAAGTATTTACTTTCTTACTTTACTTTCTTTTCTTAAATTCATAAAAACTAATGTTTTAAGTAAAATATTTTCTTTAGTCTCCTGTTTAATTTCACCAAGTATAGAATAATGCACTTGATAAAACATTATTTATATGTATTTATTTCATTAAAGTGTTGAATTAGGAATTAAGAACAAAATAATGAGAAATAGGACTGGGATTATTTTTAATTGTTATCAACAAAAAAGTATCATCACATACAAACACACATATACATACGCAGGAGTTTTTGTGAAAAAATGATTATTGTATTTTTCAGATTATCATACACTGTACTGCATTATTTCCTTCATTATTTGACTGTACTTATGATGAGGATATAAGGGTGAGATGATAAGCATAGAGTGTTTGTTATTGCAAAACCATGAGATATTTTAAAGGTGTTGATCAAAACTTATATTAATTGTATTGTGAATTAGATAAGACATCCATTTATGGATTCACAGCTACATTATTTTGGTGGTTTGCTTCTAGGAAGATGTGTACTGAGTGGAAATTAAGGAAACTAGTACATTTCAAGGCAATTGCCAACTTTGGGAAACAATGATTCATCACTAATAACATATAAACTATGGCGATCAAGGACTTAGGTAAAGTGGGTTTCAGTATATATGTATGAGGGCTTATGATTTAAATACTGCTAATCTAAAATTTGTTACACAGACTCTAAAAGAAAAATGTCAACAATTCATTTCAAATTTAGTCTAGTAACAAAATTATTTATTGATTTGAGAGAGAGAGACACAGAGAGAGACAGACAGACAGAAAGAGAATGGAAGAATTGAGCATACCAGGGTCTCCAGCCATTGCAAATGCACTCCAGAGACATGTGACACATTGTATATCTGGCTTTTATGTGGTACGGGGGAGTCAAGCCTAGGTCCTGAGGCCCTGCAGGCATGCACCTTGACTGTTTGTTCATCTCTCCAGCCCTTGTCTACTAATTTTTCTTGTAACATAGACATTTAATAGCAAAAATATACTTGTATAGAGCAAGTGTAAAAAAGTATTCTCGTCTATAGAAAATGCAGTATCATTATTCTTCCCCTAGTGTAAGGGGTAGAATAATAAGGAAAACTGCAATAGCCTATTGAAGTAAAAATATTACCAATATATTTAACTGCAATACCCACTTGTGGGCTTACGCATTAAACCCAATTAAGCAGTCAGCCTTGAAGATTATTGTATTTCACCTTGGCATCACTCTATTCAGAAAATCTACATTAAAAGTCATTGCATCTTGCACCAGTCAGCAGATAGCATTCATTATACAGTCTTCCCAATAGGCTATAGTGCCCTCTAAGAACTGTGCTACTTGACCCTCTCACTTCAGTTTGGCCCCAACTTACAGGTAAAAGGGAAAAATATTCACATTGGGTGAATGCAGAAGCTGTCCTGGTGTAAAAGCTTTTATTTTAGTTAAATTCAAAAGTATAAGTTACAGGATGTCTGCAAGGGATATGTTTATACATATCAGTTGCTGTACTGTGGAGAACTCAATACTATAGTTTTCAATCACATATACATAGTTTTTCTAGTCCAAGTGCAACGTGTCAACCAAGATGCATTTTGACCATAAGCAGTGTTACTAAGCAACATAGTTACTGTTTATCATTTATTCAGTTATCATGGAAACCAAAGCGAATGCTATAGAAAAGTAAAACTCATTCAAGAGAGGCCTGCTGGTGCATAACTCTTGGGACCCTAGCATTTGGAAGACTGAGACAGGAAGATCACAAATTCAAGGAAGGGCAGCCAAAACTATATAGTAAGACCTTATTTAAAAAAAAAAATCTGTCACAAAAAGGAACACATGGTTGTAACCCATTCCACACACCTGGTCTCATCTGCAAAAAATATGAAATCAAATAATCAAATTGAATTCATGATTTTTAATTATGATTATTGAATAGTTCCCTATTTCTCTTTTCTTTTCTAGAGCTGATGTACACAGTTGAATTGGCTGGAGGGCTTGGTGCTATTCTCTTGCTACTTGTTTGCTTGGTGACCATCTACAAGTGTTACAAGATAGAAATCATGCTCTTCTACAGGAATCATTTTGGAGCTGAGGAGCTGGATGGAGGTAAGAGGAATTCCTTGTTTTATTGTTGCTTTGGAATATACTTATTTTTCCTGCCTTTGTCTTATTATAAGAAAAGAATAGTTGCTAATATTTGTTGATGTTCAAACTGTAAATTCAACTTTATATGAAGACACATGTATGATGGTTTAGAGCCAATAAGTAACTTTCTCTATAACTTGCAAGGCAACCCTTTTTCAAGTTGTATTTCAAAAGGCACAACTTATAATCACTAATTGCTATCCCTTCAGTGCATTCATTTTCTCTTACCTTATAATCAGTATAGAAAGGCCAGCTTTACTTCCCTACAGGTAAGGTGAGTTTCTTTAATTTGTGCACCCTAGTGCAGTCATTTGATGTGGATCACAATTTGTTCCTGTTTAGACTTATATCTAGTATCAGAAACTGTACTAGTTTAGCATTTATCAGTCTCTTCCATCATACTTATCTAAATTTAGACAGACTAAATTTCATTCCAAGTGTGAACCAGCAAAAAAGTACAAAACTACATTGTTTTCATAGTAATACATGCATTAGTTTTCCACATATTGAAGAAACAAATAGTGTTTTCACTGTTGCATTCTCTAATATGATTGTTCAGTTATTGGCTTCTGCTCAGTCAATAATATATGTACATTATTAAAAGAATTGGTGGGTAAAAATAACCCCCCCATCCCATCCATTATAGAACTTAAGGGTCGTTTCTTTGGGTCATTTAAAAAGCATGACATAGTTAAATTTGCAAAATAAGCATATGAAACTGTCAATCATTAGGCCAAATGATAAAGATTTCATAATAAGTTTATTAACTTTTTTTTTTCATTTTCCATCACCAATAGTACAACACTACAAGAGAAAATGAAACATTTGACCATTTTGCCACATTTCCAGGGTCCTCTAGAATACTACATAGGCAGAGCTCTCTGTTGTCAGTCAGATTCATGAAAAGTTGGGGTTTTTTGTGTTTTTTTTAAGTGATTATTTTTGTAGTGTTTCTTTGTTTTCAACTTCCTTCCCATTCATGCAAATTATTTCTTGGCTCTTACATAAAGGAGGTGTGATTAAATTGTGAATATCAGCGCTATTGTTGGGTGAGTGGGTCAACCAATGTGCTGAACAGTCTTAAAATCATTTTTACTAAACTTCACAAAAATTTCAAGATCAACATTATAATGTCTAATTTACTTACAAGACAAGTAAGCTTCCCAGCATTTAAATAATTATTTAAAAGATAATACAAGGACTGGCGAGATAGCTTAGTAGTTGAAAGTACTTATTTGAAAAGCCTGTTGGCTGGTTTCAATTTTCTACTACCTACATAAAGACAGATACACAAAGTGACACATTAATCTGGAGTTTGTTTGCAGCAGCAAGAGATTCTGGTTCATTCTTTTTCTCTGTCTCTCATTCTTGTTCTCTCTCTCTTTCCCTCCCTCTCTCTATCCCACCTCACAAATAAACAAATAAAATATTTTAAGCATTAATTTAAGTTTACAGGATGGAATTATAAAATAGATCTGTCAAGTCTATATTTTATTGAAAACTTAGTACTTAACATATTGAGATTTAGTATATCCAGTATTTTAGAAATAGCTGATAACTGAAAAAAAATAATTACCAAAAGTCTTTATGAACCCTGCTTTGAGTAGGTTTATTTTCTGTACTAAATGATAAGAATGGTTTTACTCAAACCATCAATTTTCAGTACACATTTTGTCTATGTTGGAAGTTATGGACTATAACTCTAAAAAGAAAAGCTTAGCATATGCAGTTGAACTTTCAGGGATGTGAAATTTCTCTTAGAGATTCTTACTTTTCAACATTTGAGTGAGTTACTTGGGTAAACCTAATGGATTTCGCTGCTTTTGTGAAGCTTGTTTGGGTCCTAAGTTTTCCGATATTGTTTTCAGGAATAAAATAAAGCAAACGCTAACAATATTTTAACAAATGAAATCTTCTCCCAGGAAGCTAATTTCATTTATAAATGTCTAAGGATTTATTAGAGCCCTGTTCTTCAGGCCATCTTTAACACAATTAGGAATTTAACCACTGGGGCTTTCCTTGAGATGATACTGTGAATCCATTATACCCAAGAACAAGCAAGAGAATAAACTTAATATTATCTAGATTAGATTAATGTACACACAATTCTCCTAAAAGGGGGGGGGGGGGACTAAGATTACCAAGACATTGTTTGAAGGGTTTTCTGGGAAGGAATTCTTGCTCCCAGTGCATATGTACTCTCCCCATGTTATGCAAACCTCCTGCTCCTGGGGTATCCCACTGCTACTTACCTGACCCCCTACAATTTTTAGAAATAATTTGCATCAGAACCATTCTATAGTAATATAAAAAAATATAGCCACCTTCAAAATCTATTATCCTAAAAAAGTTAAATGGCAAATTCCAAATTTCTGTAATTCTCTACTGTTCTAGAAAAACACAACTTGATTCTCACTGTTAAGAAATTAAAAAAAAAAAAAAAAAAACACAGTGTGATTGTTCCGCTTCAAGATAACTGTATCTTCTGGTTTGGAATTTGACTTCTCAGTTAATACTTAGTTTTAAATTGAGTTCTTCCGTTTCTTCTTTTTCCCCTTTCTCCCAGAAAACTATGACTTTAAAAATGCATAATTTACAAGTCAAAACTGAGCCCATGCCTCCTTTATTCTTGGATATCTATCAGCATACTTACCTCTCCTAAGGGAAATTCATAAAATACTCTTGGAAGTAAGGAATGGCTTAGAATATAAAGAACAAGGAAATAAAGATGAGCTAACAGGGAGCTGCTATGTATCTCAGTGGCAGAGCACATAACTACAAGTATGAGGCTCTGGGTTTAATCACAGTGAGTTATAAAAACAGAGGTTAATAGTTTGAAGTGACATTCTGTTACCACGATAACAACAGATTAATTTAGCAACAATTATTATGTTCACTATTTATTGATAACCAGAGATTCACACAACTAGAAATAATGTAAGCCCAGGTCTAAATAACTCTAAATCCTAAAACTTACAGCTATGATTCCAGACTGGGAGATGGAGCACATTCTGCCAATTTTATTCAAGTCATCAGAAATATTTTGCCACAGAAGAATTATGTTTTCTTTTCTAAACTAGAACATATCAATGCTTTGCTTCTCATATTTTTTTCACATTTCTAATTTCCACTCATTCATATATAAATAAATATATATATGTATATATATAATATTTATATATGTATATATAAATATTATATATATATATTTATTTATATATGTAATGGTATTGTTTCAGTTTGATTCAGTATTTTTTATTTCTTTCTTTATTCCACGGAATCCAACTTTTAGAATCACACTTGCCATCCTATCTGAAGCTGTTTATGAACACATAATCCCTAATTCCAAATGTACTACTTCCAGTTCTGTAATTTTAGTATTATTTTTTCTAGATACATATTGAATATTTCTACTAAACTGGATTCCAAACCCAGCTTTGCTATCTCTGCTTCTTATACTCATTCCTCGCCATTGTCCATTTTATTCCTCAATTCTTTGCATCACTCTCACTGGTCATAAAATTTTCTTAACTGCATGTATAATTTATCAAAAAGGTCAGGAAATATCACCATATGAAAATCAACTTTACCTTTACCCTTAAATTCAACTATTTTTTCTCTGCCTACTAAGTCTACTAACTTTGTTAGCTTCATTTTATTCCTTTCACTTCCTTCTCATTCTGACAGGATTGTCTAAATTCAGAGTTTTTATGATTCTTTTGTTTACGTCTCTAAGCATATAAATGCCCCATTGTGCATACTAGAGAAAGTCAAACTGAGGTGTCCTAGATCAAAGACAACTGCTAGTAAAACTTTTATAGCATGGCCATTCCCATGGGATCTGAGCATGTTCCAATTATAATGAAATGTTGATCTTTACTCAAACACAGTGGGTGGGAACTAACTGACCAAAGCAATTATATATCAAACTCAAGGTTTGTTTTCGGTTTTGTTTTGTTTTGGGGGTTTGTTGTCTTTGTTAGGTGACATAACCATAAGCATTAGAAGTAAGATTAGTTAAATCATTTCTTACCACCATTATTATAAAATAAAATAAAGTTTTCAAAAAATCTTCTCTATATTTATTTAAAAATAGCCATATGGGCCTGGAGAGATGGCTTACTGGTTGAGGCACATGCCTGCAAAGCCTAAGACATGTGTCTGCAGTTCATTTGCAGTGGGTAGAGGCCCTGGTATGCCCATTCTCTCTCTCTTTCTCTCTTTCTCTCTTTCTCTCTCTCTCTCTCTCCCCTCACCTCTCTCTCTTTATCTTTCTCTGTCTCTAATAAATAAATATAAATGAAAAATGAAAAAATAGGCAAATGGCTCATCCTATAAAGTTGAAGAATTTTCAACCCTAGAGTGGGTGGGTATAAGTCTTCTAAAAATCTTTACAAGGAATTATCTCCTAAGGTGAATATGATAGCATCTCAGTGGTAAGACTGGGAAAGCCAACTAGCAATATTAAAAAAAAATATTTTCATTGGGGCATAGGACTATAAGAGAGTGAAGTCTAGTAAGGTTCTTCAAGGAACAGTGGTCTTACAAAATACTTACAGGGATGAGATCTATCACCAAATTATATCAAATAATGCATATGTATTGAGGAGCACTACTTTCAAAGATCATCTGCCTAATAAAATGTCACACATTTTTGCAGTGGAATCCAATTTCTAACTTCTAATTAGAAAATATTTAATTTCTACCACAAAAATATAGTTTAAATGCTTTATAATAGTTGCCTTTGGAACATTCATTGCCTGATTCTATTTGAGTAGTAGCTAGCCTTAGTGATAAGGGCAACCTACTGCCTCTACAGTAGAACTTATACTAACTGCACCATAGGCTATGCTGGAATAATTAGAAAGAAAATACCAACTAAGAACATCAGCCTCCTTTGCCCCTCCATGCCTCTGCCTGGACTGTCTCTTCCATGTGTGTTCAACAGCTGCAGCTTTGCTTTATATTTATTTTTTACACCACTCAATTGCTTCAAAAAGGTCCTATTTTATTTCGTTTTCCTTTATTCCAGTTCTAGGGATATCACCTAGACCATTGCACATGTGAGACAAGAACCCATACTGGAAAATTCTCTAGCCTCCAAGATGTGATATTATAAATCAGGAAATTTAATCTCAAATGAGTTATATAAATATATGGCAGTCAAATATGAGCTAAAATAATTTTGTTTCCACTATATCACACCATAAATATTTTAATAATTGCCAGATGTACTATGCATGTAACCCCAACCCTCACTATGCTGAGGCAAAAAACAAATCACAAATTTGAGGCAATTAGGGGTTACATGCATAAAAAAAATATTTGACATCACATTTAATTTTTTAAGAATGTACTGATGAAAATTGTCTCAAAAAATATCACATGGTGAAACATGTAAACTGGGACAATATAAAATTTCATAGTATTTGTCTTAACTAACTTTATTTTATAAAAAATTTCCAGAAGTTACTATAGTAGACTTGAAATGTTTCTTAAAGTACAGTACATTTGCCCAGCAGATGTGAGGCTCTTAGTTCAGTAGTTAGCACAACTAAGAAAAAAAATGAGAGTTATTAAAATAACCATTCAATGTGAGAAAATCAGAATATTAAAATTACATACATGCAATGTTTTCCATGACGTATTACTTAGTTCTGCAGAGTTTTAAATTGAAAAGTATATCTTAAAAAATGTGAAAAACAGGCCCATCCACTTTCTGGGAACCTTCTCTACTACAGATAACTTCTCAATAAACTTTGCTTAGTTACCCTTCAAAAACAGTGTGAGAAAGCACATGAAGGGGAAAAAAATCCTGAAACATAAGAAAAAATATGGCTTTTATTTTATTTTAAAATCCCTTCTCATTCAAATTATATCAATGATTATTTCTCACTATTGCAATTTTCTGAGATAATAAATGTAAAGACTTGCATTTTAAGATGATATAGACAATACATTTTTGAGTCTTCCAATCTCATTTTAGGAACTAATTTGCTGAATGATGTCCTCTGTCCCTAGTCAATTTCATTGATGTGACTTATAAATATTTGAGAGCAATAAAAAAAAAGAAATGACCGGCAAAATTCCAATAACATCTGACAAGTACTCAATAGGTGTTTAAAGGTTAAAAACTACCAAAGATTTAGCTGTCAATCTCAAACCATTTCTATTGTCAGTAAATCTCTGTCCTTACCCAGATGCATTATATTCACCAAGTTTATCTTGAAAAGCGAATGTCAACTTACATTTTCTGTTTTATCAAATGTGTGCTCTTTTAAAAATAAATATATCTATGAATTCCTTGACTTCTCAATCCTCCTTCAGTGTATTAAGACTGTTAAAGGGAGATCTGCATTTATCAGTTTTCCTACCTCAGCTGCAGTCACTGTTTTTATGGTCCAGGCAGTGGAGACACAGTAACAGAGCAAACAGTTAAGAGTTTAATTATAGCATGCAAGGGAGCCAGAATACACTAATTAGACCAATAGTGGGCGGAGCCAAGTAGCAACAGAACTGGTCCTGAAAGACATGGGAGTGTCCTGTGATCACCTCCTCTGTGCATCCCCTCAGGGTGTACACTTCCAAGAAGGGTGGGGCTTTTCTCAGAAGCCTATTTTACTTTGAGTTAGAGTAAAAACATCCTTTACATGCTCCCCTGGCAAGAGAATCCCTGAAGTTGCTTTGAGTTCACACAGCTAGTCGACCAGGTACTGTTCTATATGTCCTCATTTCAGGCTCTACTACCACATCCTGTCTTGACAGACCTGAGCTGGTCCATCTGGAGTAAGCACTTGTTCTTTACATCCTCTTTTCATAGCCTTCTGATCAATCCCTTCTGGAGCTAACTTCCTACCTAATAAGACTAACATCCTCTTATGTGTTAAAGAGAAACATGTTCATCACCTTCATAATCTTTTTTATTCATTGTTTTATTTATGTATTCACTCATTTTTTACCTGTTTTGACACTTTCATACATTCATGGAATACATACTAATATAGTTTATTTTTCCATATATCCAGTAAGATTTCTTAATGATACTTTAATATTTTATGGGTTTTTTATTTGGTTGGTTACTTTTTCAAACAAGATCTCACTGTGTTGTCCTGGCTGGTCTAGAACACCTGGCCCCAATTATCCTCCTTCCTATGTCTTCTAAAACCAACCTTCCTAATATTTTAAGCTAGTGTTTTGTATCTCTTAACTATAGAGTACAAACTCTCTTTTAACTCTCAATATTATTTTTTTAACTAGAAAATCCAATAGCTATCTTAATCAATATAAGGAGAAAAATCTGTTGGTTCAGTTATTTTATTTCAAGTAATAAAAGAATAAATTCATTGATTAGATCTTGGGTTTCATATTTGTTTTCCATATTGTTGTTCATTCACCTCAGTTAGAATCACATGAAAATGATGAAAAGAGTAACATAATGACCAGATCTGAGATTATAAAGAGTAACTACAGAGTCTCTACCACTTGTTTTCCATCTCTACAGTGAACAGACTTGTTTGTAGTTGATGACTGAAATTGCAAAATTAGAATTATGCTCAATCACAGTTGCAGATCATGAGAAACTTCCGTTTAAAAGTCCTTTGTTCAGGTCTGGCAAAAGAACTCAGATGTATTCATTGTTTATGCAGAAATAAAACTTTAATTGTGGCTTAAAAAAGAATTAGGCTCTTGTGCCACTCCCTCTACTTTTAATATTTTTAGATATCAAAGTTGTATTTAAATGATCATAGTATTGTCCCTTAAAATGTTAATTTCATTTTTAAAGTTATAAAAGTATCAAATTCCTCAGTCTCACTAACCATATGAAATATATA
This sequence comes from Jaculus jaculus, assembly GCF_020740685.1. Taxonomy (NCBI): domain Eukaryota; kingdom Metazoa; phylum Chordata; class Mammalia; order Rodentia; family Dipodidae; genus Jaculus; species Jaculus jaculus. The sequence goes on along the minus strand of NC_059125.1, from coordinate 21,246,227 downwards.
TATATCCATTTGTGTGTGGATGGTACAGATCATGCTTTTGGATTCTTACCAGCATGCACCACTTACAGAACAATCCTTTTTACCTGGGAGACATTAGCATAAAAGTTCAAATTCATCCAGATGGTATGATATTATGTGATATATAATGAAAATAGACTGAGGCTATAGCACAAATTAATGAAGGTCATTTAAGCTTCAGACAATCACTGCAAAGGCTATTCCAGACAGTCTATTTCCCAACTCTTTGTCACAGTCTCACTACATTGCCAAGGTTATCCACTAACTCCTGGGCTAAAGTGAAACTCCTGCTTCAGCCTCTCCACTAGTTGGAACAGGTATATACTCCCAATGCTCAGCTCTCTATCCCCTTTTAGATAAAAACGTGGATTGTCAGCTCTTGTTTGATATATATGTCCTATAGGTACTAGGGTCATTTATGATGGTGCTGAGGGTACAAGGTTTGGTTTTTATGGTGCTCCCACCCTATCAGTGTTCTAGCTGCTGTCTACAGTTGTTTGATGTTCTCAAAACTATTACATGTCTTTGCTCTGTTCTGGAACATAGTCTTTAAGGTGTCATTGCTAAAGAAGCAGAAATATCTCCCAAGAGTTTACAGTAATGAAAACCCTCAGAACCTGTTATAGTAATACTAAATAAGAAACTTGGAAGATGGGGTCCAGCATTCAATACTTTAATGGGCCCTACAAATGTTTATTTGTGTTCAAGTCTGAAAACTACTTTACTTGAGGTAGCTGCATGGATTCTCTCTGAATTAAAATGAACAACTACAGTTCCAGAGCATTTCAAAGAAAACTTGCTAAACTCTGATACCAAAGCTCCTGTGATTCCTTCAAGACTCCAGGTACCATGGACTCTCCATTTCCAAGGCCATCTTTCTTGAGAAATTCCCCACATATTGAGGCAGTCTGTAGAATTAACTATAGGATGTGAATTACATGATTTCCCACATAAAAGACCATTTATTCTTTAGATGTTTGAGCATGTACAAGCCTCAAATCACATTTCAGACAAAGGTCTATGACATTTACATTCAAACCAACACACAGAAAAAAGAGATAACCTCTAACTTTGAGTAATTATGTTTTACTTAAAGGGGAAGAAACTACAGATATAATGAATGATTATCTAGATAATCAGTAGTCAAGTATATTCAGTGGTACAATTTGGAAAAATCAAATGATTGCTGTATCCTGAAGAAGGTAAAAACTTGGCATAGGGTAGAAATAGGATAAAAACAGGCTGTAAAGATGGATTAGTTTTTAAGCACTTGCTTATGAAGCCTAAGGACCCCAGTTTGAGCCTCGATTCCCCAAGACCCATGTAAGCCTAATGCACAAGGTGGCACATACATCTGGAGTTCATTTTCAGTGGTTGGTGGCCCTGACGTGCCCATTCTCTCCCTCTCTCTCTCCCTCTCTTTCTCTCTGTCTCTTTCTCTCTCTGTCTTTTGCTCTCAAATAAATAAAAATAATTTTAAAAAGAAATAGGATAAAATTTATATATAGCAATGAATAGCATTATCATTATATGTAAAGGAAAAGTGAGTATAATATGCACCTAAATTTTATACACTAAGGATATGACAGTGCTTCATTTGTATTACCTACTTTTGTCAAAACTCTGATAAAATATCTCAAAGAAGAAATTCAGTGAAGGCTGTTTGGAGTCATGTGTGAGCAGATACAGCCCCTCAAAGAAGAGAAGGCAACTTTGGGGAGGAGAGCTTGTTCACATCTAGACAGATCAGGAAACACAGAGATCAGGTAGGAATCTGGGCTGGGCTATAACCCACAAAGCCTGCTTCGCAATTACCCAGTTCCTCCAGCTATAACCCGCACTCTAAATTTCCAAAGCCTCTCAAAATACAGTACCACCAGCTGGAGACTAACCGATCAAACACAAGAGCCTATGGGGAACACATTCAAAGCATAACATTATTAAAATTGTAATGAATTAAAAGGTGAAGAACAAAGTTTGAGATAGAAAGCTAGTTGTGTTGAATGTTAAGCGTGAAGTGCATGCTAAAGATATCCAAATTAATGTGTCTAGGATAGAGTTAGTAATAGGAACCTGAAGGAGAGGAGAAAGAAAATAATTGGGAGCATTTAAATTAAAGAAGCATCAGTCATGGTGGAACATGTCTATGATCTCATCACTTGGGAATCTAAGGCAGTATAATTATCAAGACTTTACACTGGGCTAAACAGTGAGTTTCAGTCCATCCTGGTCTATACAGCGAGAATGATAAACACACACACATATGCACATGCACATGTGCAAACACAAATACACATACATACACACATGAAGTTTATACAGAGAAGTGACTATGTCATAGGAGAAATGGATATCATTAATAGAAACTGGAATGAACCAGACATTAAGTAAGCCAAAGAAAACATTTTACAGAATGACAGAAATTTATGGGTTGGAACAAAGTTGAATGTGACATATTCAGGGAAACCAGTAACAGACAAAGTCATATAAGTGAAGGAGACATTTATATTAAAATTATCAACATGAGTAGTCTAATATATTTTCTGGATCTTTAGTATTTTCTGTTTTACAGTGTTCATTTTTTGATGTGATTTTAAAAAGCTTTTAAGACAAGAAGCAAAGAATGTAGATCTAGTATTCTACAATCCCACCTTAGGAATGCCATACTTTGAGAAAAACTGAAATAGAACAGCTTCCCAGAAACAAACAAAACATTTTACCCACAAATTAATACTACAGTCCACTGTGTGACTTAAAGAGTTCTTCCTCTTGCCAATGATTGATACGCTAGTCTTAGGTACACATTTATCACTAGAAACAAACCACTAACTCATCTCTTCCCTACTATACTGTATGCTACTGACCAAATTTGCAAGTAGAGTTTAATGTCTCATAGTAATGCATATAATAGTTAATGAATGAATACTTCAGTTAAATACTAATCAATAATATATGCTGCTTTATTGCATACTGTCTATGGCATCTTACTCAAAAGCTAAAGTGACAAATGATACCATTACAGGTTATCTGTTGGTCTATGATCAAACCTTAATAGTAAGTATAATTATTTCTGGTGAAAATGCACTTGTTTATAATAAGTACAACTCTCTCTTGAATGAAGAATAAAGGAAATACAAAAATATATCTAGCAGACTTCAGATGGCTGGTATCTTCTTAAATATATTCCCTTCTGAAAGCTTCTTTAAAACACCTTCCATATTGGTAAAAGTTCCAGAGCTCCTTCAATGAAGTTGTTAGCTTCACACACATCTATTTCTACTTTGTGTGAATTAAACAGTTTTGTGACTTTGTCCTGAAAAGTTACAATGATAGAATGACTTCTAAAACTGCTCAAGATTTTCACAAATATATTGAGTTTAAGAAGTGATTTTTGTACCTCTAAAGTCAAAAGACGTATTCTAAATTTACTTACAGCAAAATCAATAATGTCCTACAAGATTTAATGTTTAATACCCTTACAAAGTTGAAATTCTATGCTGAACAAACAGTTGATTTAATCCACAAATTTGAATATTTTAATTAAATGTGATCTAATAATTGAACAATATGCTGAAAATCAAGAAAACACCATAAACAAATTGGTCAAAATATTGATGTTTGTAAACTAAGCAAATTGAATATATTTAGAATTAAGATAAACTATAAATTCTGATGTCACAATCCAAAAAATAAACAAATAAAAGAGTATCCAGATGATCTTTTTATTTTTTATTTTTTTTTACTTTTTTGTTTTTTATTTTAATTTTTATCTACTTGAGAGAGACAGAGAGAGAGAGACAGAGAGAGAGAGAGAGAGAGAGAGAGAGAGAGAGAGAGAGAGAGAGAGGGAGGGAGGGAGAGAGATTGGTCACACCTAGGCCTTCAGCTGCTGCAAACAAACTCCAGATGCATGTACCACCTTGTGAATCTGGCTTACATAGAATCAAATGTGAGTCCTTTAGCTTTGCAGACAAATGCCTTAACTGCTAAATGATCTCTCTAGCCCTGATTAAAAAAAAAAAAAAAAAAAACAAAAAATAGGGACTAGAGAGATGGCTTATTGATTCAGGAACTTACTTGTCTATGAAGCCTAAGGACCCATGTTACTCTTCAAGTCAGACTTTAGCCAGAAGCACAACTTGACACAGGTCTCTGAAATTTGATTAGTGTCTGGAGGCCCTGATGCACCAATTTTCTCTCTCTCTTTCTCTCTCTCTCTCTATCTTGTGCACGCTCTCACACTCTCTCATAAAAAGGCCAATTGTTAGACTTGCCCCCCCAAAAGTGAAAACAAGATGAAATTTTAGAAAATAAGCATAAAGTTAGTATAAAAAGTATTTGAAGAGGTCATGTAAAAAAGGAAAGGAAAAGAGTAATCAGAATTTAATAGCCAGTAAATTTTACTTACATGGTATTTTGTGATTATTTTGACCAGATTAATTAGCATAATGAAAAATAACTTAATTGCTTTCAAGGTGTAAAATAGATGGAAGTCACTAAAACAATATATTAAATAGCAATTCTGTTTAATTATATTCTCAAGCCCTAAATCCAAGAACTGAATCTCAATGAAAAATTATTACTCCAAGCTTGGTTTGAATTTTTTGTCAACAAGTCAGCATAGTACACAGAATCTAAAATTCATTTGTTAAAAACTCCTTTAATCCCAGCTATTTGGGAGGCTGACATAGGAGAATCCTTCCTGCCCAGGAGTTAGAAGCCAGTATGATTCATTCATTCATATTATCCTCTCTCTCTCTCTCTCTCTCTCTCTCTCTCTCTCTCTATATATATATATATATATATATATATATATATATATATATATATATATATATATGTATGTATGTATGTATATATCTGTCTCTCTCTCTCTGTCTCTCCTTTTTCCCTCCTTCACTCAAAAAGAAATAAAATAAAATCATGTTTCCACAGACAAGCCAAGTGCAGTTTTCACTCTTTTGGTAAAATAGCAAACCACAGAAATTATTAACTGCATTATTTTGAGGAATAATGTACTATTGTCTATCAATATTATCTAACCATAAAGAGTAAGCATCTGAGCTGGCCATGGTGGTGCACGCTTTTAATCCCAGCATTCAGGAGGCAGAGGAAGGAGGATGATGGCAGTGAGTTTGAGGCCACCCTGACATTACATAGCAAATTCCAGGTCACCCTGGTATAAACTGAGACCTTACCTCAAAAAACAAAACAAACAAACAGAAAAAAGAACAAAAGTCTCCTATAACCTATGCACCTAAAATGATGAGTGTCTGTGTCACATCTTATTTTATTATTATCGTTTTGGCATTAGTAGTAGTAGTGGTTGAACTCAGGGTGGCACTGATGGTTCATGGACTCAAGAACATACACACCCAGTGCTCATTCTCTCATTACTCTTTACATTGACTTTTCTTCTACTATTTCACAACAATAAAAATTAAAATGTGACTCCCTGTACCTCTAAGCTAGTTCCAAAATAGTTAGGATTATTGACCACTTGACAAAAATTGGGCTGAGAAGAAAATTTAGTGGGTAAAGTGCTTGTCTGGCAAGCAAGTATAAGTGAGTTCACATCCCTAGAACTGATGGAAAAATGCCAGGCACTGTCACGTGTACCTGTCATCCCAGAGCTGGGGAAACAGTGTATCCATTGGCTTGCTAAACTAGACTTTTTTGCTTTACTAATTTAGTTTTAGGGTAAGTTGTTAGTTCCCTTTAATTTTTTTTTGTTTATTTTTATTTATTTATTTATTTATTTTATTTTTTTTTTTTTTTGAGAGTGACAGACAGAGAAAGAGGCAGATAGAGAGAGAGAGAAAGAATGGGCGTGCCAGGACCTCCAGCCATTGCAAATGAACTCCAGATGCACGTGCCACCTTGTGCATCTGGCTTATGTGGGTCCAGGGGAATTGAGCCTCAAACAGGGTCCTTAGGCTTCACAGGCAAGCACCTAACTGCTAAGCCATCTTGCCAGCCCGTTAGTTCCCTTTTAAAATTTTATTTTGCTTTCAACATTTCCTTGGGGTGCTTGGACAAATCTATCTGATGGACAAGGTGCACCAGATTCTTTCTTAGGTTCTACCTAGGATCAGATGGACCATGTGGGCCTTCAAAGAGCAGTACAATGAAAACCACCATTGCCATTTGGGAACAAAAGCAAGCTCTAGGATCCTCAAGAGAAATTTTCTCAAAGAATAAATGTAGAGAACAACAGAAGAGAACACGTGTTTCTGCGTCTGGCCTTCATTCACATTCACATACACACACAAGAATGTATACTCACATAAACTCATGAAAGCACACACGCGCACACACACACATATACCTCACACACAAATAAAGAGAATATTAAACACATTTTTTTAATTTTGGTTTTCCAGGAATGGGATATATATGAAAAAAAACTGAAAGTTTTGATGTTCTGTTGTGTGTGTGTGTGTGTGTGTTTAACTTCAAGATTTTTCTGTAATGTTTTTGGCAGATAATAAAGATTATGATGCATACCTGTCATATACCAAAGTGGATCCTGACCAGTGGAATCAAGAGACTGGAGAAGAAGAACGTTTTGCCCTTGAAATCCTACCCGATATGCTTGAAAAACATTATGGATATAAGTTGTTTATACCAGATAGGGATTTAATCCCAACTGGCAGTAAGTTAATATTTTCATTTCCACATTTGCTTGCATATTGGTGTGTCTGAGTAATTATCACTTTTTCCATAGAATTTTAATTTTGTTTCTTTACTTGAAAATTTTTGTATCTTAGCTTCTCAAAAAATGATTTTGTGAGTTCATATCGAATTTAAATTTTGGTACCCCAGAGAAAATCCTTCATTATTCTATAGAGAAGCTTACTCTATGAAATTTAATATTGGAATAAATCAAATGAGGTATTCACATGTTGGAAAATTATTTTAATTTTATGTAAAGGAATGCCCAACTTTTATTAAAAGTCATCATTCACTGTTTTCATCTTCTCAACATGGTAGGCAACTAATAATTCTCATGTAATGCATGAAAGATTTGATCAGAGCTTTTAGAATCAAATGATGAGTTCACTCATTCTGATACTTCTTTTTTCTTTGTAGCATACATTGAAGATGTGGCAAGATGTGTAGATCAAAGCAAGAGGCTGATTATTGTCATGACCCCAAATTATGTAGTTAGAAGGGGCTGGAGCATCTTTGAGCTGGAGACTAGACTTCGAAACATGCTTGTGACTGGGGAAATTAAAGTTATACTCATTGAATGCAGTGAGCTCCGTGGAATTATGAACTACCAGGAGGTGGAAGCCCTTAAGCACACCATCAAGCTCCTGACGGTTATTAAATGGCATGGACCAAAATGCAACAAATTGAACTCTAAGTTCTGGAAACGTTTACAATACGAAATGCCTTTTAAGAGGATAGAACCCATTACACATGAGCAAGCTTTAGATGTTAGTGAGCAGGGGCCTTTTGGGGAGCTGCAGACTGTCTCAGCCATTTCTATGGCCGCTGCCACCTCCACAGCTCTAGCCACTGCCCATCCAGATCTCCGCTCTACCTTTCACAACACGTACCATTCACAAATGCGTCAGAAACACTACTACCGAAGCTATGAGTACGACGTACCTCCTACTGGCACCCTGCCACTTACCTCCATAGGAAATCAACATACCTACTGTAACATCCCTATGACACTCATCAATGGGCAGCGGCCACAGACAAAGTCAAGCAGGGAGCAGAATCCAGATGAGGCCCACACAAACAGTGCCATCCTGCCATTGTTGCCAAGGGAGACCAGTATATCCAGTGTGATTTGGTGACAGAAAAGTAAGGGACACCCGATCCCTGGGAGTTTGAGTGGAATCTGCAGTCCAGTGCCTGGAACTAAATCCTCGACTGCTGCTGTTAAAACATGCATTACAATCTCTAGAACACGAGGAAAAACAGGGTCTTGTACATATGTTTTTTGGAATTTCTTTGTAGCATCAGTGTCTTCCTGTTTTACCATGTCTCTGACCATTACATTTTTTGACTTTGTTTTATATGTCATTGGATTTGTACATTTACATTTTTTTTTTAAAGAAGAGACTGATGTATAGGTAGAAAACCCTTTTTTGCTTCACTAATTTAGTTTAAGGATGAGTTGTTATTTCCTTTTTAAAAAATTTATTTTGCTTTCAACATTTCCTTGGGGTGCTTGGACAAATCTATCTGATGGGACAAGGAGCACCAGATCCTCTCTCAGGTTCTACCTAGGATCAGCTGGGCCACTGGGCCTTCAGAGAGCAGTGCAACGAAAGCCAGCATTGCCATTTGTGAACAAAAGTGAGAGAGAGAGAAGAACATTTGTTTATAGGAGGGCCCGGCCAGTCAGAGCCCTGAATCTCTTCCTTGTCCCGCCTCATTCCCCACCTCTACCCTTCTAATGGCAGCATGATGGGTAAACTCTGCAGAGGGGTAGAGGTAGGTCTAACTGTCTTAACATTTAATTCACTACTCTTCAGAATACACTCTAGACCAAGAGATATGCTAGTCACTTATCAGTGACCAATACAGAGTGCTAAGAAGAGGAGATCAAGGGCAAGAAAATGGGAGAGAGTGTTGTTTCTGTTTTTTTATGAGTTGATGTACCCTTCTATATCTATCTATCTATCTATCGATCTATATATATATATATATAAATAAATAAATAAATATAAGTATATATAAAAGAGCAAAACAAAAAAAAAAAACAAAAACAAAAAAACAAAAACAAAAAAAATGTAGCCCTATATTTGATCACTTCCCGGAAAGGCATGAATGTGTTTGTGGCTCTTTTTGTTTAATATTCTACTTCCTCTTTTCCCTCTATAATTTTTCTGCAAGTGAGATTATGTGCAAATACCAGGCAAGTAACTCTGAAGGGTGAATCAAGGCAAGTAAAAATGAAATTTACATTGAAGGCTTCCAAACAAATGGGAAGAACAGGATGTATCATTAAATATGTTTTGTCACCCTGTATTATACAAAATGTTATTTTCTACAGAATCAAAAAAAAAAAAATCTGTGAAACCTATTGTGGGGTTCCCTTGTACTTAAATGTTAACTCGCTTGTACTTCCCTTTTCAAGGCTACATTCAGAACAAAGTGGTTTTAGTCTGTGAACATAAGCAACATTTATTAATATAAAGACATTTAAATAAGAACTCAGGAGGTCAAAATATGAGTATAAGTACAGTTTAGTATTTTCAAAATAAACATTATTTACACAAAATAGATTTAAATTAGATATAAAATATTTAAAATAATTTTACTGTATACAGAATTTAATTTTATCTCTATGATTCTATCTTTCAGAGACAAAGCTAACGCTCCTAAGAAATTTATTACTTTCCATTTAGCTTTAAGTTTGAAGGCTGTGGCACAAGCAACTAATTCATTTTCATGTTAATGATGTAAAATCAATCACAAAAGAACCTGTAGAGGGCAGGACGGTTAAAAGGAAATGTTAGGTAGATTTTAGCTTAAAATGTCAATCAATGTGACAAAAACATTGATAATAGAATTTACATGGTACTTTACTGATTTATTGAAGGAACTTTCAATCCCTCCATCCTCTATGGGCTCATGTAGTGACAACTCTATGTTTGCTACAGTCCTATCATTATATAATGAGAAAACAATTCTAGAGCTCTGGTCACAATACTAAGATGTGGGTGGGTCACATCAGAAGTGTAACCTGCAAGAGAGTTCATTGGGGAGGACTACACAGATCTGTGAATGTAGGACAGACAAGTACAAGAATTTTGTCACAGAGCACAGATCTCAGTTATCTGTGGGACAAGACAAAGGAGCCTTGGGATGTGCATTGATTTTTATTTGCTTTAAAAAATGTTTACTTTCCTGACAACTTGCCTGGGTTCTTCTCTATATTATGTCTTTATTCCTGTGCTCCCCTTGGGTCTGTGTCACATTTTCAAAAACAGAACTGAAGCTGCAAGGACACATAAAATTTTAAGGTCAGCTTTGCACATTGGGTTATTTTCAGAAACTGAGAAGGCCATTGTTTACTTTGTACTATGAACACCTGTCAGGGACTGGTGGTAGTGAACCTCATTGAAGTGAATTCCAAATCCCCCAGTGCTCAGAAATTGTAAATGTGGCAATGGCCTGTTTAGTTCTTTGTTAATTTTTAATTTCTTTAATTTTTAATTGCACGATGGATGTGTGGAATAAATGTAGAGGAAGTAATCAGACCACAGTCATGCTTTAGGCATCCATAGGTATTAATTTAGCTGCATTGGGAGTACATTTTTGTTCTCTTTTTAGTGTAGATTTAAGCACTTTGAATAGCATGATTCAGGGATTGATGGGTAATATTTGATATTCTCACAAGTTAGGAAACATTTATTTTTCCTCCAATGCTTTGTTATATTTAAAGAAATGAAATAAATGCAAAAGAAGTTATCTATGGCTTTAGATACATTACTCCCAAGTATTCATTTATCAGCTTCAAATGAGAACAAATGAAGGAAACTGTTCTGTGTTCCCATGCTCTATGTTTACTAGAAGTACTGTTGGAACTCACAATAAAATTAGAAAAGAAAATGCATTTCCCCTAGTGCTTAGGTTTCATCCTTCCTTTTTTATTTATTTTTTGGGGGGTGGGGTTCTGGGGGATAAGAATATTCTAGCTGTAAAAACACATTTGAAAATGTGAATGTGTTAGCCAAGCTGGGAGCAAGAATGGACTTCCAGACTTGGGCATGTGTGGTGTTTGGTATTGCCTACTTTTCATCAACCGCCTCTTGAGCTCTGAATGATACATTATGGATTCAAAAGTCCATCCCGTTCTTCAGTGTGACCTCAACTTGCTGCTTATGAGCACCCTATGATTTATTGTGGTGCTTAAATCTTTGATTATTTAATTTGTACCCCATTTTTTCAGTCTTCTATAGGCAGAGATGACATTTATATGCTGTGCTGCCAGCTGAGTTAAGTTTAGATGAATTATATGAAATAAATCCAAGACATGATGAGTTAAGAGACCTAACTTTACTATGTTTCTATAGCTACACACATGATTGTTCAGTCAACCATTTTGTAATTATTATTTTCTTCACAGCTTATCAACTTAATACTGAATAAATAGATGCTGATTTTGTCCACATTTCATTGTTAAGTATTTTATAACAAAAGCAAATATTAACTGAGAGCCACCCTCTAAAATCTGAATAAACTTCGTTTATTCTGGAGTAGTCATTAACTTTTCACAATCTCCATTTATAGGAAGCATTCATTTGTACATTGTGCACTATTCTCTGATTCCAGAATGGTACCCTAAATCTCCCTTTTCAAAGGAGTAGTTTTTAATCTTGTGTTTAATTTTCTCTCCCTCTCTCTCTTAATCTCGCTCCTTCATTTTTTGTTGTTTTACAGATGAAATTCAGGCCAGGTTGGCCTCAAACATACAATCTTCCTCACGCCTCAGCTTCCTGAGTGATGCAATTATGCCACTGTGCCACTATGCCCATAAATTATTCTTTCTTAATTTTAGCTTATATCATTTATCTCAGAAGAATGAGAATTGAAATTTAAAAAAATAGCATCACACTAGTAAAATAGATGATGTTACAAGAGAACTCATATACATTTTCAAGGAAAAACCCTTATTGCCTCTAATCTGAACTTGCCCAGCTATTAATTCCATTTTTTTGATGTAGTTGATTTGCAGAAGTCAAACATCATTAATATGGTTGGGAATTCCACCTACCAAGTCATATTCCCTATTGTGGAAAAATTCAGTAACCATATAGAAAATTATTCCAAAGAGATGATGATGCAACTGTATTACACAATCAGAGAAGCAGAGGCTATTCTTGCCTTAATCAGGAATCCTTCCCATTCAATTGTTCTAAGCAAAGAAAGGAACCAGCAATCAAATTTTAGTTATCCCTCCTAGTAGGTCTTTAATTTGAGTTCAAGAATATGTTGGATTTATAAAATGGATTAAAGGAGAAATTGAAAAATAATACTTTCCCCAACTCTGCCTTATTCCTTTAAACTGTGATTTGTTTTTAATTTTTTTCCTATAAACACACACACACACACACACACACACACACTAAATAAAATGAAGAAATAATGATTTGATGTATTGTTCTAAAGGACCTAGTTTTCTTATGCAAAGATATAGAATTGATTATATAGCTTCCTTTCAATAATTTTAGTTTTTCAATTTTCTTCACTTATAATATGACATTGGAAAAATAGAGAAACTTTTGAAAAGTAAGTTGGCAGTGATTTAAAGTTGCAGGTTTTACTTGTGATTGTTAGCAAAGTGGAAGCTAATGCTGTTAAGAAATTGAAATACAGTCCCAAGATATAAGATCTGATTAAATTTAAGAAGAAAGAAAGAGGAGAAGAAGAGGGTTACTCTTAATCCCTATTTGATGTGCCTTGTCATCAATCAGATTCTGGTCACACCCATAGAAAATGCCTTGATGATGAAGAAGGAAATCACTTTAATTTTCTATTGAGAATTATTTCTTCCTTCCAGGCTCAGAACACAAAATATTTCTCCATTATGAACACACAACATGTGCATATATATGGATGATCTTATAAATATATATGCATAGCATACATATATGTAAATTCCTACTGCTCATTAGTAAATTTCCCCTTAAATAGCCTCTAGGTCCACTGACAAACTCAGGCTTCTGAATTCTTCATGAAAGTATGTCAAGTAAGTTACTATTATTATTTCTACCATTTATTACCCCATTGATACATCCCACAGAGTACATAAATCTGAAGAATATTTTCTTTTTAACAAAAGCAAGAACTAAAAAATAATTACACTGTTTTCCCTCCACTACTATGTGAATAAACTCAAAATACTGCCCATCAACTTCAGAGTACTATATGTAATAACAGTGTGTAAATTTCAATCTTCATAATTTAAATAAAGTTACCTTTCAAAAGGCATGCTATGTCATTACAAAAAATCAATTTAATGTGAAACAACATTATTACATAGTGCATGAATATGTGGCAAAGTCAAATAGATCTCTCTTTACTAGTCAATGAGAGGTTAAATTTGGGGAGATCAGATGTGAGTATTTTAGATTCTCAACTGGGAGGAAGACTTAATGTAGGGACACATGGTCAATTGTCCATGTTCCCTGTTAACTAGAATCTTTAGTATACTCTTTCCACCAAAGTAGTGGAAATATGTTAATATAATCTGCTATTGAATTACAAAAAGCTTTTATGTTTTCAAAGTTTGAGGGAACCCAAATAGGAAAGTGGATGTAGTCATTTTCCTCTGCTGGTGTTCAAGTCATATTTTAAACTCTGACACTTTCAGATCTGTTCACAGTCAGTAAAAAGTGCATTTTACATAGCACTTCTCTTTAGTTTGACTCACCTTCTTTTGACATTGTACTATCTAGAATGTATGTAACTCATGTGTAGGTGATGGAGGCACTCTTTGTTTTTCCTTAGAATAATTAACAATTATGTATTTGGTTTTGCTTTGACTAGCAATAGGAAAATAGACAAATACAAGTGTAAAAATGAGAAATTTTAAACTCGAATTACAATTTGTGTTTTATAGTTGTTTCATAAGTCTGTTGCTCTCTATGAGTATGCTCTCTATATATCCTGTAAAAATAAATTTATATGTTACATAGAAATTCAAGAAATTAAATTATTTATTAAGCTACAAATGTTTCTTCTGATTTCTATCTGATCATAGATGAAAATAAATTAAATAATGTGTTGTTGGAAATATGTAAGTATGTTTGTTAATTTAATAATTCTTATTATACTTTTTCTTCCCTCTCTACTTTTCTATATAAAGTTATAATTCTTAGGACTCTAATTCCTACTATGGTTGTGAAGAAAGAGATTTTTAAAAATGCTCAGGTGGTTTTAAAGAAAAAGAAAGGAAAACTAAGTCCACTTCCAATCTTTTCTTTTTCTACACTATTAGATATGAAGAAGCTTAATTCACTAATTCAAACACTTAAAATTCATTATCACACTAATGGTCTTTTCAAGGTTAAATTCCACAGGTTTCCTTAATAAAATATTTTGAGAAACATAAATGAAAGGAATGATCACATGAGAATCCTTTCCTGTTTCCTTTCTTACTTCTAAATCAGTAGGCATTTTCTTCTTTCTTTGTAAGGTAATACTCACATAATGACCTTAAAATACAGTCCCCTCAGGTAATAGCTTACAGTGGCCAAGATCTTTAATCATCTTGTTTTTCAACTGTGTTTCCATCACTTATAATGCACAAAGGGAAATGTCTTTGGCCTTGCTTTTAATTTTAGCTTTAAGATAAATAACCTTATTATTTACTTATTTGAGGAAAGGGGGAGGGAATGATGGTAAATCATCATGAGCATAACCAGGCACCAACTAGAAGCCTCTGACAGTGAACTGGCTGCATGAAGTTTTACCATAGGAAAGCTTTTTAAAAACACTTTTCAGAGATGAAGCAGACATACATCATTATGAAAATTTAAAATAAGAGGTTCACAGGCTACATTTCAAAGTATTTAATACATTTAAAGTTTTATAAAGTCATTTCTACCTCAGTAGGGACTTTAAATGTGAGGTAATAACCTCTATTGAGAACACTAAAGTACTATAATGATTATGACCCAGTATATATTTCCCACAGTATACTTGAAATTGCAAACTATGTATATGACACTTTATTTAAAATACCAGAAACAACCACTATTGTTAAAGAATGGTTGCTATTATTTGTGTACTTCAGAAACATGAATAGAATCTAAGGAATTGTGAATTATATTATTGACAGGTTATTAAGACTGAAACTAATGGAATATCTTGCTTATTTCTAGAAACTTCCTAATTACTATGATATGTATATTTACTATCAAAATAGATAATTGGACAAATATTCATAGAATTATAATGCTAGTGATCCAATTACTTGTTGAAATAGGATTGATAGGATTTGTGACATTTTTATATGGCTTCTAAAAGTTATTTAAACAAACCCCTTAATTAATTGTACATCTATCAATATATAATGTTCAATGACATTGATGAAATACATTTTGTATTTAGGAAAGCAAGGTATAGTTTAGGGAGAACAAAAAATACCAGCTTAAACAACAGCCAATTATTTTCCCAAATAAGGAATTTATGTCTCTCAGTGATATGGCAAATATTTTTTGATTGTGCACAGGGGGAGACTTTTATTTGTATTCTTTTATTTTGGATTTAAAATTGGAACCTTAAAAATATAAGTTGTACATCAAATTAAAGACTATGCATAATCTTTATAGTTGTTTTTATATGATACAGTGATATTCACTTATAGTATTAATTTAAACTTAGATATATAGCAATCTAGAATTGGTAAAACATATGGCAAAATTGTCAAAACTGTTTGTAAATAACTTGCTTATTAATGAACCACTGAAGCAATTGATTTTCTAACCTTTAGCAAACAAATTAAATGAACAAATGAACACTGACAAAGGGTAAAATATAGCATTATATAGTGAGAAGAATACATCAAGCCTATAAAAGCAACAAAGATAACTATAAAGTTATGAAAAACACTGTCTAAATAAGGAAATATTCTAATTTTCCTATTTTTCTTAACAATAAAGAACTATTGAGAATTATAAAATTGAAAGGAAATCTGATATCTGAATGTGAACCCTTTCTTAGGTAGTCTTAGGAGGATCATTTATCAATGTTTCTCAATTAAACAGGAAATTGATTACTGACTACTATGTGAACATATAATTCTTTTAACATGCTTGGCATTGTGACAAAACAATTTGTTGATCAGTCCAGTGGCTCTTGTATATCATCCTTCCAATAGTTCAAAATTCTGAGTACACTTAGAAACATCTTGGTTTTAAAATAAAAGCCCCAAATCTCAGTGATTCAGGGACAACTGACTGTTCCAGTAATTATCCCTAACGTTAGTGTTTGGTTACTAAATTCTTTATGTGTAATCTAGAGGAAAACCGAAATTGAAAGCTCTAGGAACCAAACACCCAGGTCTTAAATTTTAGGCTTTAGAAAAATAGATTGGATATGACATTAAATGTGAAAATTCAGTGCTGTGGTTGTAGTTCAGAGGGCAAGGTAAGCATGAAAGGCCCTGGGTTCAATACCAAGCACCAACTGTATTTTAGGTGAAAATCAGATTGAGTCCCAATAACACTGATATGGTACATTGATATTTAGAAGAAACATCTCCCCCAAAAGATTCTGTAATGGAACTCCATCAAACAGTATTTTGGAAATAGGGATGTAGGATTTGTGTTTTCTGTCATTACAACTGCTGTATTTTGGAATGTAAAACTTACAGTTACAGCACATGAATACTACCTTAAACTGAGTCTCCTCTATGAAATAATTCCTCCCAAATCACAGCATCAAAATTCACAATGAAAATCCAGCATTCAGGAGGCAGAGGTAGGAAGATCATTGTGAATTTGAGGTCAGCCTGGGCCTAGAATGAGTTCAGTTCAGTCTGGCCAAAAGTGAGACACTACCTTGTAAAAAGCAAAAACAAAGAACAACAGCAATTATACAAAATTACACTTTATTTCACAATAACTGAAATAGAAGAAAAGAAGTGAGAGAATGAAGAAAGTGGAGTCCAGCATTGTCACTCAATATAAGACTTCAAAAGAGCACTATTTAGGACCATAGAGGTGGCTCCGCGGGTAAGAGTGCTTGCTACAGAAGCATGAGGGCCTGAGTTCAATCCCTGGCACACAAGTAAAAAAGTGTGAAAAGGTGATCATGGCATTTCGTGACTGTGATCAGGATTGAAAGGTGCAAGGACATGAGAATCACTGGAGCTCAGTGGTCGGTCAGTCTAACCAAAGAAGAAGTAAGTTCCATGTTCAATGAGAGGTTCAGTTGCTAGGAAATAAGACAGAAGAGTGACCCAAGGTCCTCTTCCAAACACTGCATGGGTGCATGTCTGTGCACCTGCATGTGCATATACATGAATACCACCCCCACACATACACACCACATAAAATACCACACATACACCAAATTATTAAAGAGCACCACTTAGCAGAAGCTAATTACAAGTCGTGATATTTAAAACACACCTTCATTCTATAAGAATGTAGATATATTATCAATTCTGTTTTATTTGTGGAAGAAAAAAGTAAAACTATAAACGATACCAGACATTGGTTGTCAAAATATATGTATAAATAGTAAATTTGTTACATTAGTTACTATAACTAACAATTCTGTTTCCTCAAATTAATCATCAATTTCATCATTAAACCCCATTAAAGAGTTTTCCATATATTCTTCAGCATAAGAATAACTTTAGAAGATGAGCCTTTTGTCTCATGCTTGCAATTCTTCCACTCACAAGGGTGAGGTAGGAGGATCCTGAGTTCCAGATGAGAAACTGTGTTGGAAGGAAGGGAGGGAGGGAGGAAGGAAGGGAGAGAGGAAGATAATTTATATATTGTGTTAAAGCATAGTTATCTGACCCAGAAAAACTATTAAACCACAGGAATTTTTTTTTTATTTGGTTGTTGTTCTATTGATTTTTTGGGGAGTGGGGGGTAGTTTTTCTTTTTGAGAGAGACTTACAATGTAACACAGGTTGGTTTGGAGCTTACTATGTAAGACAAGCTGATGGAATCCTGCCTTAGCCTCTCAAGTGTTGATATTACAAGTGTATAATAGCAGATGACATTTTTATGATCATGTAATTCAGGAAGCTGTAATTCTCATAGAGGACATAAAGTACAAAACTATATTGATGTCATTCCAATACATTTAGTTAATTCCATGTTAAATGCTACATTTATATTATTCCATTAGATTGAAATCTACACAAACATGAGCCAAGCATGGTGACACATGCCTTTAATCCCAGCACTCTGGAGGAGGTTTGCTGGGAGTTTGAGACCAGCCTGAGACAAATTCCATGTCAGCCTGGGCTACAGCAAGACCATATCTAGAGAAAACCAACAAAAGCCTGACAAGCTAATATTTTCTTTCTTTATTTCACACTTCAATTACTTATTTTGACAATATAGTTCCAGTCACATATATTTATCTGTCTGAGCTAATTTTGATCCATATGTCTCTTGTTTTATGGTAAATGACTACCATTGTTAACGTTGTTTGCTTCTGTTTCTTAAGAAGAATCTATTATGTGATGTAAGATTCTCATGAGCCAATTATGCCATTGAACTTACATTCAATTTGCAAAGATACCACCTTCATTAAATAAGAGAAAATGTTTTTATATATGCTTCATGAAGTAGCCAACTCAGTGTCTAGACAGTTGGTTTTAAGGTTATAAAGATTTCACTCAAACCCTCCTGACTTTCATGGTCACTATAGGTCTTTAACACCCAGAATTTTATATGACTAGAACATCTAAAAAATGGTATGAAAGTATCGGGTATAATATTTCATTTGATATTTCTATACTAAATAAAATATACCAATTTATCATCACAGTGCATCAATTATGACAATAAGAAGCGCTTAGTGTGTTTCATATATACACACTATAAAACTTAAAAAGTGCACCATCAATACACTCAAATGAATTTAATCAAAATATGTACTAAGAGTTTGCAAGGTAATTTTCTCCATCAGGACATTACTCAGTGATTGTTTATTTGAACCAGCTGGAAATAAATATCCAGGCTTGTGTTTAACTGGGTTTCTTTTAAGGGCAGACATTACTTTTTTTTTTTTTTCCTTAGAGTCTACCTATTTGTTTTTCCCTATAAAAATTCTGTGATCATCTCCATTCCTACACTTTCACTTACGTGGCAGCTCTGAATTATTTTTTTATAAAGAACGAAGAAGGTATCACAATCATCAACTATCACAAGAGAAGTCTGTGAAAGCCTCAAAGTCATTACTATAAGTTTCCTATATTTCAGTTGAATTTATTTTCCCATGGCTGTGAAATAACTTGCTTTTCAGGTTCCATTTAAATCACATCCTTAGCAAATATATCTCATCAAAGACTAACTTTAGGAACACAGTTACTGATAAGACTTTTTGTTTTAGTTTTCTTTTTTTTCAAACTGAGTGCTATCACTGAAGTGAAATAGAAACACAATAGAATTAAGTGAGTTTCCAGCTGCTGATCTTATAGTACTACATCTTAAGTGTTCTAAACCCATAGGTGACCTTGCATTCATAGTCATTGTTAGAACAGGTTTAAAAATAACTGGTGTATCTTCATAAGAACACTGGACATTGTATGAGAAATCACAAGAAGGGATAAAAAAAGACTTCTGCTGTGATAACATTGGAGAAGTATACTTTTGTGGGGATATAGTTAAAGAGAACCATAGATAAGACTACATAGCTGACTGTAATAAGTATAGCCTATTTAGTGGTTGTACTTTTATTTTAAGAGGGAAGAAAATCAGTTACTAACTATGAATGCTGCATATGATAGCAATAGAGATAGTGATTTCTGTAATTTTGATTGAATTTGCCTTAATTATTTTCCATAAAGTATATATATATTTACATATATATGTATATATATCTCATATATATGTGTATTACAAAAAAAATATATAGATGGGGATGGTTGAAGAACAATGTTTAGAAATAGGAAAGTTCTGCACTGACTATACATTTCTTACATAATTTAATACAAAATGGCAAAGTATATTTGCCAGATTCCTGTACAGAGTATATGAGCACATGATAACATCAGTTTGTATAAGCACAAGGTGTTCCATGTTTAGATTAAGAAGTAATGACAACTTTTCATGTGACTGCTTTAAATTTTTAAAAAGTTGGATGCTAAATAAACATTTATTACTTGCATAAGAATATTTTTGTATACTCTTGAGAAAGGTTTAAAAATGGATTTGCTTTATGTAGTGCAACTATTAGAGTAAATAAACAGGGTATATGTCTAGTTTGTAAAATGTCTTTTTCAAGATTACTCTTTCATTGGTTAAATGCAAAGATATGATAACTTGAAATACTTCTTTTGTGATTTGAACATTACCACCAACCATAACAGAAAAAAAAAACAAATAAAGCAATGTGAATAAGTTGCGTATGCAAACTTCTTTTCATCAATGCCAGCATATCCTGAAAACAAAAACAAAAAATAACATCTACATGTTAGGAATAATTACCATTATGGTTTATTATGTGATGCTTGAACACATATTATTATTCTTAAAAGAAAATATATAAATACTTTTTGCCTTTGGGAGAAAATTTATCCTTCATAATTCAGTCTAAAATTGTATTTGTTTTCTTAGATGAGGAACAATAGACATGTTAATAACATCTCATATATCTTACTAATATTTATATCAAGTCTAGCATATGAAAATATGCTTTAACAAGTTTTATTTGTACATGACAGATAGTGAATATAGATTTCTATTTAAAGTATTAGAAAATTCATGAAAAACAAGTTTATAAAAATCCTGTCCATATTAGTCTATATGTATTTATGTCAATATATATATGGTATATTTACATAAATATGTATATATAGCATATGAATATATATCCTCACATATATATCCTACATAATATCACTATACTTAGTTTAAATACCAGCTTTGAAGTCAATGAATGTGTGAGAGTATTTGGTGACTAAATAGTACCAAGAAGTGTAGATATGTGAACACATTTGGGAACTAAGTAGTGTCAACAAGCCTATAAATGTCTTTTGAAGATTAAAATGAGAGTCATGATAGTTAAATAAGGATTCTCTTACATACATACCTTAGTATCTGATTTTTATGTAAGTTCCTTGTAAATGAGAAAGAATAGGAAGCAGAAAATAAATGGCACTCTTTAGTGGGTATGAAAGGTGACATAAGAAGACCAGGAAAAGTATTATAATTTTAAAATATGAGATAGATATTGTACTGAAGCACTGTGGTGTATGGTAGGCTAAAAGAGTAGCATAGAGGCTATTATTATCTTTATGCTTGAAAAACATTTCTTCTAAGAGGCCAAAGGCATTAACGTTAAAACCCAATGTCTTTTATATCACAGATGTTCCTATACCCATGGTAAATATTACTACTTCTTGATGATACACAGTTACTCTGTATGTTGAACATCTGTGCAAACTTTTGAAGTTATGACTACATCAGGTCATACCCAGAGGAAATGCCAAAATCAAGTGTGCATAGATAGAGTTGCTCAAAATCCATTACAAACACTTATTTGGTAAGTCAAAACAGCATTTAGATCGATAAAATTAACAACAACAAAATCATTAATCCATAGAGATTGAACCTTATACATTCCTCTTTCATCTCCCTAAGTGCTCTATCCAGAGAGCAAACCTGGATCAAATTTATGATTAGACTTTATTATTTCCATAATAATCTTAGAATTTAGCCAGACGTAGTGGTGCACATCATTCATCCCAGCCCTCAGAAGGAAGAGGTAGGATAATCATTGAATTCAAGGCCAGCCTGGGATGTTACAGTGAGTTCTAGGTCAGCCTCGACTAAAATAAGACCTTAGCTCAAAAAAAAAAAAAAAAAAAACGAAATGAAAAAAACAAAACAAAACAAAATAATCTAAGAATTTATATTAAGCCTACAATATATTATACTTCTTTCAGTGCCAGTTCTTTAGTCTGTTTCTTTGAAAAAGCAAGAAGCAAAATAAAAACTAACCTTTATTATACACACAATACAACAAGCGAATTTGTTCTAATTGCTGAGCTTCCTACTTTAGTGCTTGTAGTTGGCCATATAGATATAGTTGCCAGTTTGTAATTTGGTTATACTATTTGAACTATCTGTGATGATGTCAACACATATAGTGAGTCAGCTTGGAGAAGGATTCAATAGGTAGTACTTATTTGATCCTCCAAGATGAAGAGTATGAAGGCTGATCTGGTATTTTCTGAATCCATATCTGCTTGAAAGATCTAGGACTAAGATCTAGGATTAAGATCTAGGACTCTCTTCCATAAACTCATGCACCTCAGGTATTTAAGACACTCTCTTCAAAAAAAGGCAATTATTAAAAGCAATAAAAAGTCAAAATGTTCTTGTACCCTGTAAAAATAAGCATAAAGTCATAATCAGAAGTGAATTTGGGACATTTGGAATCATGAATAAAGTAGAAAGTACTTAATGTCAAGTTTCCTGATGCATTTCTCTACAGCCCTGAGATGAGTTGTTCTTCTCTGCTGGTTTGTCTTCTGGAAATTTGCTTCCCTACACATTCTAAATTCTGGTGTCTCCTGATTCCGGAGGCACAGATGCCCTCACCCTCCCTAGTACAATTTTAGACAGGGCAATGTAGCTATTTCTGATTCTCCGTGCCTGGAATCTAAAGGTTAACAAAACTTCCTAGCTATGAATTTGTAACTCTCAATCAGGTCAAAGTATTCTTTTTTGTCTGCTTTAAGTCTTGGAAAATAACCTTTGTCTTCAACTTTTTATTTTATTTTATTTTTATTTATTTGAATGAGAGAAATAGGAAGAGAGAGAGAGAGAGAAAGAGAGAGAGAATGGGTATACCAGAGCCTCTAGCCACTGCAAATAAACTGCATACACATTTGCCACCTTGTGTACCTGGCTTATTTGGGTCCTGGGGAATCACACATGGTCCTTTGACTTTGCAGGCAAGCACCTTAACTGCTAAGCCATTCCTCCAGACCTGTCTTCAGCTTTTGAGTAACTTCTTTTATACACTTGAGCTCCTTATGTTCAAATTGAATGAAACACTATGGACTTCATTTACCTCTTAAGATACACATAAAGAATACCAGAACAGGGCTGGAGAGATGGCTTAGCGGTTAAGCGCTTGCCTGTGAAGCCTAAGGACCCCGGTTCGAGGCTCGGTTCCCCAGGTCCCACGTTAGCCAGATGCACAAAGGGGTGCACGTGTATGGAATTCGTTTGCAGAGGCTGGAAGCCCTGGTGCGCCCATTCTCTCTCTGTCCCTCTATCTGTCTTTCTCTCTGTGTCTGTCGCTCTCAAATAAATAAATAAAACATTTAAAAAAATTATAAAAAAAAGAATACCAGAACAATACCCATGAGATATAATTTGAGATTAGAAGAGACACTGGTTACTTTGCTCAGATCACATGATTTGGCATTTTCTTTAAACCTACCTTGAAGATTATTTTTTACAGAGCTGTTAATCTGCTGATTTAACCATACAGAATTCCTATGATTGGATATTAAAAATTGGTTGTGTTAATGTTGAGTGAAAAAATTTATATCATATCTTTTGATTCCACCTATTCTTCTGAAAACCTGCTGCAGTTGTAATTGTTGCTGATGTCTATGAATATCTTTAATATCTTGTAATGAAGAGCATTTATCCTCACAACTTTAAGTATTTCACCAAATCGACCTCAAAGAAAGAGAAAAAAATCAAACGAGAACACAGAAATAGAATAATGACTTGAAAATGCTCTATCTGACCCATTAGCCAGTCAGCATCTTTGTGATTCTTGGGTATAAGGCCAAAGATAATTGTTCAATACTGATCTTTGATGTAATAGTCTCACCTCTCACTTTCTAAGATTTATAAGGAAAGCACTGGGAAGAAAAGGCTTCTCAAAGCCTGAGAGAAACATATTGCCTTCATTTTCTTTTACTCTGCAATAAACTACCCCACAAGTGAGTGGCTTATAGTAACCATCATTTTATTACTACTCATGTGTAATCAGGAAGATCAGTTGAAGACATCTGGACAGTTCAACTAGTTTCTCCCATGCAGTTGTGCTCAATTTGGAGGTGGGGTTGGTGCCCTGTGGATGCTAAATTGAGATACTAGGGTGACTATACTTCTTAACTTCCCAATGTAGTTTGGAACATCTGCTCTCCACCTGGCTTCTCCAAAAGTTTATTCACTGCAGTCTCCAGCTGACTGCTAGACTTATTCTGTGGCAGCTTGATCTTCCAAATACTGCAATAGTGAAGGAGGTCAGGCATGACACTCAACACATTTCACTGAAGAAAGTGAATCAAGTCAGAACTAGCTTAGATTTATTGTATGAGGAAGCCATACATGAGCTCTGACAAGCATGGGACTTGATAACCTTTGTTGAAGAGTGTTTACTGCAGAATCAATGACAAAGATAAGATGTATGGAGCTGAATCCATGACCTAGGTCATGGCCCCCACCTCATGGAACACTGCAGGTTTGTTTAGTTAGAGAAAAGAAGTCTACAGCTGCAATCACCACCTCACCAAAACTGTCTAACCTCAAAAGTTCCTTATTACCACTATTTTTAAACCACACACATACCAGAAAATGCACTCTATTTTCCCTCCCTCCCTCCTTCCTTCCTTCCTTCCTTCCTTCCTTCCTTCCTTCCTTCCTTCTTTCTTTCCTTCCAATAGATAATACTTTTTAAAAAAATATTTTTTGTTTATTTATTTATTTGAGAGTGACAGACACAGAGAGAAAGACAGATAGAGGGAGAGAGAGAGAATGGGGGCGCCAGGGCTTCCAACCTCTGCAAACGAACTCCAGACGCGTGCGCCCCCTTGTGCATCTGGCTAACGTGGGACCTGGGGAACCGAGCCTCGAACCGGGGTCCTTAGGCTTCACAGGCAAGCGCTTAACCACTAAGCCATCTCTCCAGCCCGATAATATTCTTATTTTAGTCAAAAGTTGTCTGCTAAGCTTAAAAGTTAAGAGGTTGCTAGCTAATTGGGGAAAATTTCAGACTGATGTTCAATTTTGCTGACAGGAACCAATGTTAAATCACCATTGATAAAGACCTTGAGAATCATCAATGCATAGACAAAGAACTAGAGGCATATAGAGGTTATTTTCTACCAGAAGTCCTCAGAACTGGATACAATCCACAAATATAATTTTCTAACCAAGTGGTCATACTAACCCTTTGTACAAGAATGGAGAAATTGATGCTGTGTTGGATTCTCATTATCATTTTTTTTTATCAACTGTATAGTTTCCTCCTATTCACAACTTTTTTTCAAATGCAAATATGTGCTTAAACTTTAGTCACTGTGCATCCACTGGGAGAACAGAATGTTTAAAAATGCAAATCAGAAACTCTGAAAGTAAAGGATGAACCCTCCCTTCCTAGTTTTTTGTTGTTGTTTTGTATATAGCAGCAAGTAGTGGAAAATACAATTAAATGCAGTTTTTCTGAACTCTTCCATCAAGAAGTATGTGTAATAAACTGAAGTATGAGTGCCCATGTTTTGAGAAGCCAGGGTAAACTGTTACACTTGCCCTTGAGAGATTCCAAATGGAATAAATTACAGTTAAATGGGGACACTATTGAAGAATATGCCTCAAATGTGTGCTCATACAGGTGAAGTACAATGTTTTGTTTGAAATTCACCTTAGTCCTTTTATTCTATGGATGATTTTTTTATTTGTTTTTTTGAGCTATTATCTTACTGTAACCCAAGCTGGCCTGGAATTCACTATGTAGTCTCAGGCAGGCCTCAAACTCAAGGTGATCCTTCTACCTCTGCCTCCCATGTGCTGAGATTAAAGGTGTATGCCACCATGCTTGGCTCTGTAGATGATTTTTAATGATAATTTTATTGGAAACTTTAAAATATGAATATATTGAAAATTTTCCATATTCACCTTGAGTTACCCTCTTTAAAGTACTCTCTCTCCTATCCCCATTCCACTGAGGGCCCTCATTACTATTAACTGTGGGGTCGGGAATGCATCAGTCAGTTCCTGTGGGGAGGACACTACCTCATAGTATACTTTCCTACCCTGTGGCTCTTACATTCTTTCCTCCCCATCTTCTCCAGTATTCCCTGAACCTTGGATGGCAAGTTATACATTTCCTTTAGTGTTGGGCTCAAAACAGCTTCTAATTTGCTGCTTTAATGAGTTTTTTGTCTCTTCAGAATCTATTGCTATCTCCCTGGAGGAGACTCTCAGTTTAACAGTGAGAAGCACTCATATTTAATCTACCACTTCCTCTGTAATGTCTCCTGGGTTCTGGCAAATATGACAGAGATGACTCCTCTTGTGCTAGGCACTTGACTTCCGTTTATTGTCATTTTTATGGGTAAATACTTCAGACCTGAGTGGGGAATCTGAGCTATAGATCTAGTGATCCCATGGCAAGACTGAAGTTCTGAAGGGTCTGAGAAATGTCATCTGACTGTGAAGGACCCATTCACTTGCTACTTTACATCATGGAAAAGGAAGTATTAATATTTACTAATAAACTCTAAAAATGATCAAAGTATATATTTTTCTGCTGTTAGATAATAATAGCCTGTATATAATGTGCTCTATATACATATCAGTGTCTTAGAATCAGCTTTGCACATTATGTTTATGCAATTGCATCATTTGGGCAACTACCTGTACTTCCCAGTACATCAATTTTACTAAGTTACTAATTTTACATGTTCAAAATATATTCAAATGTATATGGACTTAGTAATATGGGTTGATTTATTATTATGTCTCTTTTGGTTAAGTAATATATATTCAACTTTAAAATTCTGAGCTATATTTTTGTTATATATAAAATGTGATGTTAAATCAATCCCACTCTCTTTAGAACAGAATATAAAATAAAATTCAATTATTTATTTTGCAGTGTAAATAATGAGAGAGATATAAGAATCTGGGACTTGCTATAATTGTCACATTTTTTAAACCAATCAAATATAATTTTAATGGTTCTTAACTGAAAATTTAGTTGAAATCATACCTTGCTTAGTTAGCATGCAGAAAGACCTGGGTTTGATCCACTGTACCACCTAAAACTGAGTGTGTTGGCACATACCTGTCATTCTAGCTCTGGGACAGTCCTCATACTAGGGAGACAGAGGCAAAAGGATCAGAATTTCAAGGATATCCTTGATGCTATATAAATTAAAGTCTAGCCTGGGATACATGACATGCTTTCTCAAAAAAATTACAAGAGGTCCTAAGAAATAAATTTCTCAAATGCATGGTCATGGCTATATGTATATTATGAATTCAGAGGTGCCTAAAAGGTTCTAAAATTTGGGTTTGCTAAGCAGAAATGTTCTTTCATTGTGATTGTGCTTTTATATCAATAGAGGTTACCAAAGACATCATTAGGTACTTCTAAAGACATTATTATGGTCATAAATTTACATTCTGTAAGTATTCCAAATCTGATGTGTAAATAGTCCCTTGGTCTTTAGATTGTATTTTTTTTTTTAATTTTTCAGCCTATATGTAGGGCATAGTCTTCAGTGTTTCCAACAGAACTAATCCATGTTACTTCAAACACAAAGAATGAAAAAAGCTCCAATAACATTCTTTATAACATTAGAACAATCACCCTTTATCCTACTGCTTTGAAACCTTAGAAAACCCATTAAAATTTGACCCTCAGGCAGAAAAGAGACAAAAAAGAATAAACTACTGCTCCCTTGGCTAATTCAACCCTGGGGATTTGTTCCTGATTCTAAAATCTCATGTTTAATTAAAACATAAATACCTTGAGTGAAGTAATTATGACTTTTATTGGAAATTAACATGTTGCTTAATATGAATTATCAAAATTGTTTTATGAATGAAGTGGTTTATCATAAGAAGGAGTTGAATCTGAAAGCAAACTATATGCTGAGTAGAGGATCAGGAATATCAACAAGTTTATGCTGCAGGAAGGTATGTTAGCTTTTGATTGTTTCAGAACAAGTTATCCCCAAGAGTTGGAGGTGTAAAAAGTTCTCATTTAATTACATCACAATTTCTGTGGAATGTGGGCAGAGCTTAGTTGGGACTTCTGTTTGAGTCTGTCACCAAATTGTACCTATTTATTGGATGAGTGGGAAAGATAAGCATCCACTCTTATATAGTTCCAGGCCAGTTCCTGTTACTTGTAGGAATTGAATTGAATTGAATTGAATTGAATTGAATTGAATTGAATTGAATTGAATTGAATTGAATTGAATTGAATTGAATTGAATTGAATTGAATTGAATTGAATTGAATTGCTTCCGTTCATCAATGACTCTTGATCAGAGGTTCCTCTGTTCCTTCGTACATGTGCCCCTTGTTTCATCAGAGTGGAATAACTATGATGAAGAGAGAGACAGAGAGAGTAAGAAGAACAGGTGGAAGAGGAGGAAATGTAAGGAGCAGGGAGAAGAGGGAAGAGAGGAGAGATTAGAAGAGAAAAGAGAGAGTAAGTAACAAAAATTCACAACCCTCTGTAACCAAATCATGCAAGTGATATTTTACCACTATTTTCATAGCTTATGCACTGTAAGAAGGTCACTATGTCCAGCCCAAACCAAAGATGGTTTACACAAGAGTGAAAGTTCAGAAGTTGGAACCATTATGGAATACTTTAGTTTGTCACAAGTTAATTGACTGAGGAATAAGAATGGAGGTTTTGATATTAAACTTACCTAAAAATTTGCTGGGATTTGTTCAAGTTTTTTCTCAAATGTCATGGATTTCACACCATAACCATGAGTTCAAGAAAATAAACTTAAAATTTGGAATTTCTAGAAATCTGTTTCAATACTCACAAAATAAGGATAGTTATGTGTGTTTCAAAAACTTGTCAGTGAAAAGTAAGAACAACTTTAGAGGTAAGATTATGGGTAATAATGCTTACTTATGTGCTTGCCAATACCCTATATTTATCTAAAATGCTAGATATGATTAAAATGTTAAGAATATGGAAAACAGTATATCCTTAAATATATATAAGGTACTTAAGTAAATAGTAAAATATCTTAGCTCTAAACCTGAAATACAAAGCAGAAATAAAGTTTTGAAACCATGAACTTTATTGGAGACTTAATGTTTCTTTACCTAGAGATTAATCACTGTGGTGTAATCATTTTATAGTAATTAACCTATATCTAAATAAAGGAGAAATGAGGGCAGAGCAAACTCACTCCTCAATGCTTAATACATATTAGGGGTGTGCTTCATCAATGTTCAGTTGATAATGATATTTACATAGATGCCTTATCATACAAGATTCTTGGTAACAGTTTCAAAGGGAAATCCCTATACCTAAATGTACACAAGTGATCATTGTCTTACTTCACTGCCACTTAGTGATGCTTCTTTATCTCATTTTCTATTCACTTTAAGTCAAACATGTACTTTAAATCCTTTATATTGTTACTCTGCACTGTTTGCTTTGTTTTGTCATTCTAATACAAAAAGAGACATTTTTAACTTTATTTATTTGCTTACTTTATTGTCACCATTAATGTTCTTACAACAATCTCTTTCAAATGTATTTGAGGGGACTAGAGAGATTGCTTAGCAGTTAAGACATTTGCCTGTGAAGCCTAAGGACCCCGGTTAGATTCCCAAGTATCCTTGTAAACCAGATGACATAGTGGCCAGTGCATATGGAGTTCATTTGCGGTGGCTGGAGACCCTGATATGCCCATTATCTCTCCGTCTATCTGCCTCTTTCTTTCACTAAAATAAACAAAAACAATAAAATATTTAAATTTCTTTCAAAAAATGCTTTTGAGCCTATTCACTAAGCAAATACTGATAAGGTTTTATAATAGACTATTCAGTCCTATAAAAAAGATACTCATTGACTCTAAGTATACATGAGTTATATGATAAATTATGATTATAAACAAGATAAAATGCCATAAAAGTAATGAATTTAAACTAGTCTGACTAACAAAGGAACTATTAGGTACCATTTGACATATAAGACCTGGAGACCAAAATTTGATATAGGGGTAGGAAATTTTAAATAGTATATACAAGTATAATTATTACAGTTTTGAAAACACATTATCCAACAGTCTAATCCAGCAATGGATTCTACTTGTCAGACAATGGGTGAAATAGTTATTGGGGTTGCCAAATGCTTTCTAATTGCACTTGTGGCCTCCTCAACAAGAAGGAATTCATAACTGATAATGTAAAACTAGTCAAAAGCCCATAGTTGGGGCACCTGTAGGCTGTAGGAAAATGTATATCCCTGTTGTTTGTAAATGACCATGTTGTCAAAATGCTGTTTAAATATTTATATTTATAAAATATATTAGCACTTCTTTCAGCCTTTGTTAGAAAAGCTCTGCACTTCCCAAGGGTCTGTAACTCTTAATTAGTAAACTAGTTAACTAGTAAAAGCACTGAAAGGGACTGGGAAGTGCTCAGCTAAGGCACATATGGAACAAAACAGCTCAGAAGTAAGGGGTGCAAAGAATGTAAAAGCTGGAGGGCAGGGAAGAAGGCTGTGGAACTTTCTTGCCTGCACTCATAAAGTCACAACAGCTGTGGTCAACTGCGCAAGACAGGAACAGTCAAGATTCTGTCATGGATTGAACACGAGCTCATAAATTAAACCTGTCCAGACGGGCTAATGGTAGGTAATGCTTATCACAGAAGGGGGAGTCATTCTCATCAGTGGTATATGCAATGGGAAATTGTGGGCCGAAAGGGATTCAGCAGAAGTGGGAGTGGCAAAAGAGAAGATTATCTGAGGTCCATATGAATATATATATATATATATATATATATATATATATATATATATATATATATGTATATATATATATTACATATATACATTATATATATATATGTATGAAATTGTCAAAGAATAAATAAAAGTAGTCAATAAACATGATGCTCATGGAATGATCATGTGGTAAGAATTTAATAGTACTGAGAAAACAGAAGAAAGGTAAAATGATAAACTGATAGTTTTAAAAAACAAAGATCTCAATAATCAGTATGTAAAAATGGAAGTTCAATTTGTAAGTCAACTTTTAAAATATCCTACAAGGAAACAAGGCTATGTTATTTGGAATAATGTTTTGTCCCACATAGAAATTTGTAACTTAGCATATAATTTCAGATTTTGGACCCTGGCTAATAAATAGTAAATCAAACAAAAGTAAAGAAAATTAAATAATCCTTCACTAGTCCTGCCAGATAATACTTCACTGTGACATCAAATACACATAGACATGCTTCCTCAAGTCATTCTAATCTCTAAGTTTTGGATACTTTTTCTTAACAAGGATACCTGGCATGAAAAGGTACATAGAACATAGAGATGTGTTGCCAGAACATGGTCCATAGATATGACAATTGGAAGATATAAAAGGACAGATGGTAGGTACTTTTGACTTTTGGAGACAGATGATCTTTTTTATACCTACTAATTTCTGCCATTAAAGTGAAAAAGCTGGTGTAGACAATAGGTAAGCAATTATATAACAATGTTTCCCTAAAACATTTATATGAGTGTTCAAAGTTTTATTTTTCCATTATTTTTAGATATGGTGAAGAATTGTCATCTGTTTGATACTATTTCAATCATTTAGTAACATAAAACCAACTCTGTGGGTCCAAAACAGTTGGTGTTTCAAGTGGGATTTGACCAGAGTCATTATTTGCCAACAGTAGCATGGAGTAACTGAAGCAATGAGGTGATATGTTGAGACCAAGACATATGTAGCATAATTAATTCTATTCAGACATGGAGAAAGGAAAGGTATCAACTTAGGTATCACTGGCATTTTAAATGACATAATGTTTATGAGTGGTACAGAATAACAAGACAAGAGGTAGCCTAAATTAGGTTTCATTATTTGGCCATGTGATCCAAGTATGATGAAATTATCTGTTGATCATTTCTCCATATAACAGATGTAGGAGGCAGACATAATTTATACAGATAATCTAGTATAGTCATATAGAATACACCAAATTTTATATTGAGTGAAATATTTTATGTTGTATTTACTAGAAAGATTTTTTTGAGCAAGCAGATTTACTGAGAAAAGGGTTCAAAAGCCCTAAGTATTAGGACAGACATGCTTAGGATTTCAGCCAGCATCCAAATAAGAACAAGAAAGGAGAAAAGGGGAAAGAGAAAGGAGAGACAGCAAAGTATAAACGTTCTGAATTAGAACTCAGAAAAGTAGGCAGGTGCAACAGTGAAGATTTGTAAGCAACTATCCTGGGGAGAAAATTTAGACATTTCCTTTGGTAAGGTAAGGGAAAGTGAGGAAACATAGAAGTAGATGAAATATCCAAGTAAAGATGCACATAAGAGGATAATTCAAATAAGGACAGAAGCCGGTTCATTTGGTGATATGGAAGGATAGGTTACAGGTGGCTTAACAGAATTAAAGAAAAAAGGTCAATGACTCATAACCAGAAAATATGGAAAATGAGAATTATATATTATAGCAGTCAGGTCTTTTTCTTCATTCTGAAGGGAAATGGTAGCTAACAGTATAAAATAGCATACAGTTCATACATACTTACTGATTTTATATTTGTATTTCTTTTACTTGTTTATTTTTATTTATTTATTTGAGAATGACAGACAGAGAGAGAAAAAGGCAGATAGAGAAAGGGAGAATGGGCATGCCAGGGCTTCCAGCCAATGCAAACGAACTCCAGATAAGTGCACCCTCTTGTGCTTCTGGCTAACATGGGTCCTGGGGAATCGAGCCTCAAACCAGGGTTCTTAAGCTTCAAGGGCAAGCACTTAACCACTAAGCCATCTCTACAGCCCTAAATTTTTATTATTTTTTTATGTTTGAGGTAGGGTCTCACTCTAGCCCAGGCTGACTAAATTTTTATTCTTAATAGTTAGATACAAAATTAAATAAATGATAACCTAGAGTAGCATTTTATCATGTAACGGCTAATATGGGCTTTAGAAGAGCCTCAAAACCCACCTCCAGTGTCTTGGAAAGCATTTTATATTGGCATGAAATAGAGAACCTGTTACAATTCAGACTGTTTCTTTCATTAAAAAATTAAATTTTCCGATAGTATACAACTTAAGACTTTCATTTCTTCATGTGCATAGTGTGGGTTTTCTCAAAGTCAATGATACTATTTTATAGTTTTTAATATGCTAAAAAGAGATCTAGGTAATTGTAAAAGTTGTAGAGAAAAATATATGTATCTTACAGCTTTGCATCCAATGTAAATTACTTTTCTCATCACTATGACAAAATCCCTGGCATAAACAACTTAAGGAAGAAAAGACTCATTTAAGCACATAGTACCAGAGGTGTCTGTCCATGGTCATTTAGCCCCATGTCTCTGAATCCACTGTGATGATAACATCAACAAAAGAAAGAGGAGGCTGTTCACTTCACAAAAGAGAAGAAACTGAGTGGACAGGAGAAACCATGGACCAAGTATAGCCTTCTTATTTACACCCATGGTGTTATCTGCTGAAGCTAAGCCCTTCCTCCTAACATTTTTAGATCCTTCAAAACTAGTGCCAATAGCTATATACAAAGCCTTTAACACATGGGCTTGTTGGGAACACTTCATATTCAAAACTATAACAAACTTAAAACTCTGAATGAGGAAGGAGTTGTTTATTTTCATTTATTTATTTCAGGGTGACAGACAGAGAGAAAGAAGCAGATAGAGAGAGAGAAAATGGGTGCACCAGGGCCTCCAGCCACTGCAAACGAACTCCAGACACATTTGCTCCCTTGTGCATCTGTCTAACGTGGGTTCTGGGGAATTGAGCCTCGAACTGGGGTCCTTAGGCTTCACAGGCAAGTGCTTAACAGCTAAGTCATCTCTACAGCCCAGAAGGAGTTACTTGAACATTGAAATGAAGGTGTGTTTTGGTGGTAGGGGCTAGTGTTTCAATGTATTTCAGCATTTGAAAATGTAATTACAATGGACCTCTATCCAAGAATGCTTTGAAAGACTAATGAGAAAACTAATACTCTTTGTGCTGAAATCATATTAATTCAGAAATGGATCGTTCTCATACAGATCAAAAGTTCCAATTGGCATTGGCTACACTTTGACATCTAAACATAATTTTTAAAAAAGACCTTTATGAAATAAAGTTTGATAATTATTGGTCAAAGTAGACCAATAGACCACTAAAACCATAAAATTTTAGAGAATGACTGGAAAGTAGATCCAGATGGAACTACTACAACAATACCAGTGCCTGATGAACAGATCATTATTCAAAGCCTGGCATTGACAGTAATTCCAGCATATGGTAAAATATCATTGATTCTCGGGAGAATGGAATAGTCCACAGCTGTGACTTGCTCCTGCTGAAAGAATATACTTATGCACATAATTTTCCACCTGTCAGACAAGAGGGAAATACATTGAATGTGCATGAGGTGTTAAAAGAAGCTTCTGATCATCACTGGATACATAAAGAAGTAAGACTACATGGTCACTGTTATATAATAAAGCAAATGATATGTCGGGCACAGTGGCACATGCCTTTAATCCCACCACTCAGAAGGCAGAAGTAGGAGGACTGCTGTGAGTTCTAGGCTAGCCTAAGAATACATAGTGAACTCTAGGTCAGCTTTGGCTACAGCGAGTCCCTATCTAGAAAAAATCAAAAGCAAACAACAAAAATCATGAACCGAGTTTAAGGCACATTTTAAACTTTTGCTCAAAAGTTATCCATATATTATCATATTCTCTAATTTGATCTATATGACACTGCATTGCTGAGGCAAGGAAGTATTTTTGTATTACACAGCTAGATAAACTGAATTTCCCTAAGATAAAGGGTTATTGAGCATATCACAAAAGTCATCTTGACACTGGACAGTATTGGCAATGTAGTGCCACAGCAGTGCTGGATAACAAAGTACCCCATGACTTCATAAACATCCCAATGCTAACACCTTTCATCTATAGATCAGGCCCGGTCATCTCATCAGCCATACATCCATCACCTGGACTCAGTGAGAGTGTAAGGATTTGTCTGAGCAGTGGTTAATGTAGGATGGCCTTGGTGAGACTTACTGGAAAGATTTAGTCCTACAATAGAGTGTTTCATTTTCCAGTTCACAACCTCTGGGTACTTGCACAAGAACAAAACACTGAGTAGAAATGTGCAAGTGCTTTTGTAAGTCTCATTCACCAAAACATATTATGTTTTCCAACATAGAACCCAGAATCAAGAGGACCTGAGTTTAGTACCAGGGCACCCACATAAGAGCCAGGCAGTCATGTCAGCCATGCTGTAATCCCAGAGTTAGAAGGCAGAGACAGAGGATCCTTAGGTCAAACTGGTTATCTAGACTAGTGAAATGGATGAGCCTTGGGTTCAAGTAGAGACTCTGTCTCAGGAAACAAGATGGACAGTAATAAAGGAAGATAAATAATATCAACCTCTGACCTCCATGTTCATGCACACACACACACACACACACACACACACACACACACACCCATACACAAATAAACACACAAGCATGACACTCACACACAGATGTGAACACACATACACACACACATGGACAGCACACACATGCATCAAAATGTTATAGACTTTTCCTTGTTAAATTGGAAACATACTAGTGAGAGCCCTGTGTAGTTCGCTTGGGTTAAGGATGGACAAAACTTAAATTAAGGTGCTCATTCTGAAAGAAATCAAATTTTCCTTAGGTCGCCCTTGGCAGTTTTGAAGATCATGTTGTCTCTACATCTGACTACATTAACACTCACAAAAATGCTGCCACTCGGGCTGGAGAGATGGCTTAGCGGTTAAGCGCTTGCCTGTGAAGCCTAAGGACCCCGGTTCGAGGCTCGGTTCCCCAGGTCCCACGTTAGCCAGATGCACAAGGGGGCGCACGCATCTGGAGTCCGTTTGCAGAGGCTGGAAGCCCTGGCGCGCCCATTCCCTCTCTCTCTCCCTCTATCTGTCTTTCTCTCTGTGTCTGTCGCTCTCAAATAAATAAAAAAAAAAAAAAAAAATGCTGCCACCCAAACTCTGTCCCTAAGCGAACATGGTGAATCAGGGACAACACTGTCTCCTGCTAGTCTTGAATTGGATACAAGCATTCTTAGTATGGAATCTGGAATTTCAACATTTGTCAGTATAAATTGGAGGTACCATTCATGATGTAGTCTATTTCAGATCTAAGAGGAGTTCTGTTCACAGAAGTATATACAAACGAGTATGTATCTTTCTCCACATGGATTACTTGTTCTATATCAATTACTGATGTACTGGCTATTTAGTCAAGGTGAACAAGTCATAAAGTGTCTGAATGCTGAAATAGGGGTTTAAAGAGTCAGCACTTAGAATCTGAACTGCTCCCCTTACTTAGAGACTTGGAAGAAATATATACTTCTGGCTCTGCAGCCATTTGAAGAGTCACAAAAAAAAAAAAAAAACAAGATTTATATTCACCAGATTAGAATACTCAGAGGCTGTGTGACTGAGGCAGCATCTTTTAGGGCACCAAACACTTTGCATAAGAGTTCAAGTCTTCTTGTCTGCCTTACCTTTCAATTTGAGGCCCAAAATCTCTGCCAGACCCAAGTAGTGTTTGAGCATTTGGGGAGCACCAGAGCCTCCATTTAAGGGCAATAAAATTTCCTTTCAGTGGGCAATGTTTGCTCTAAATCTATTCATTCCATCAGCTCAGTCTGTCAAGAGCTGTTTCCTTTACACTCCTTTCTCAGGCATCAGGTGTGAAATTCACTTTGAAAATTTTCCCTGTCCATGTTCCATTCCTCTTGTGATTCATCTTCTCTGCCATTATCAGCATCCCTTTCACTGGAAACCCTTGCATTACTGACTCCATTTTAATTTTTCTTTATTTATTTGCAAGCAGAGAGAGAGAATAGGCACAGCAAGGCCTCTACCTGCTACAAAGGAACTCCAGTTCCATGCCCCACTTTGTACATCTAGCTTGATGTGGGTACTGGAATTGAACTCAGGGTCATCGGGCTTTGGAGACCACTGCCTTAACCATGGAACCATCTCTCCAGCCCCTGACTCCATGCTTACATTTGGTCCCAAACAACACATCAACAAATGCCTAAAGGTCTATTGTAGGCCAATGATTTATAAATGAGACTATGTTACAAGTTATTTGCTTTTAAAAATGTTTATTTAAGCCAGGCGTGGTGGTGCATGCCTTTAGTTCCAGCACTTGGGAGGCAGAGGTAGGAGGATCACCATGAGTTCAGGGCTACCCTGAGACTACATAGTGAATTACAGGTCAGCCTTGGCTAGAGTGAGACCCTACCTCAAGAAACTAAAAAAAAAAAAAAAAAAAAAAAGTTTATTAATTTGCAAACAGAGAGATATGGGGGTGAAGAATGGGCACACCAGGGTTTCTAGCTACTGCAAATGACTCCAGATACATGTGCCACCTTGTGCATCTGGCCTATGTGAGTACTGGGGAATCAAACTCAGGTCATTTTTTTACCTTATGTGGTGGTTTGATTCAGGTGTCCCCCATAAACTTAGGTGTTCTGAATGCTAGGTTCCCAGCTGATGGATATTTGGGAATTAATGCCTCCTGGAGGGAGTGTATTGTTGGGGGCAGCCTTATGGGCTTTATAGCCAGTTTCCCTGTGCCAGTGTTTGGCACACCCTCCTGTTGCTGCGGTCCACCTTCTGTTGGCCAGGGGGTGATGTCCACCCTCTGCTCATGCCATCGTTTTCCCCTGCCATCATGGAGCTTCCCCTCGAGCCTGTAAGCCAAAATAAATCTCTTTTTCCCAGAAGCTGCTCTTGGTTGGGTGATTTCTACCAGCAATGCAGACCAGACTGCAACACCTTAATATTTGATATTTTCATGATAAGTTTGGGAGAGACAAATGAAGTGCTTAGGAAGAGCATGCAGCTTGATTTATCTGGAATAGTGTCATTTGCTTCCTGTGTGTCGTTGTTCTTTCTGAGTTGACTTTTGCTAAAGTTGTTCTGGAGGTCATGCACTGTATGGTCTCCTTACAAATACTAGATAATACCTAGTAGTCATTCAACCTGTAAACTTTCAAATACTGCCCTCTATATGTCTAAAATAGTGGAAAGTACCCATCAATATGGTGATTATCTTATTCTTCCCTATGCTTCCTTTTTGCCAGAAATGTTTGAGTTTAACTCAGCACAGTGCTCTATGCACAAGACTCAAGATTTTTTAAAATAAAAATACACTGGTAATATTTAAGTTCAAGTTTGATTTGCATAGCTACAAGACTAATTTGAAAGACCGATTTTTGCTTGATTTTGTTGTTCACAAAGAACACTCATAACGGCTCGTCTACCATGACAGATACTTCCTCCATTGGGGATGGCATGCTTCCCTTGGGAAAGTCTCTCTGGGCAGCTGTAGCCGCAGTGCAGGTTGCTGACTTTAGCTAGATTCTGTTTGACAGATTGAAAGCTCACAGGTGCCTGGAGTATACCAGAAAACATTTGTCTTTCTTAGTAGGAGATTGGAATGATCTTAGTTAACTGTGCCAGTTTCTTTTTTCCCACTTATACATGTTTTAATAGAATATTTCTGCACTGCAAAGTTAATTTACCAGGAAATGTTTTGCTATGCATTTCAGAATTACAGATTTTTCACTTTATTCTTATTTCTAAATGAAACCATATGAAATACAATATTTGTTTGCTTTAACAAAGGGCTATCCTTTATTTTGCAGGTATTTCCTGCCTGAAGAATACCATGCTTGTGTTCATTATTTCATAGTTCCCCATTTTACATTTTACCTGTGCCATGGCAAAGTCAAATAAAAAATGGTTAAGAAGGGTTATTAAAGATGGCATTTATTTGAAGGACAATGGAACAATAGTTTCTGAAGTCTGTATCCACTTTGTATCAGGAAATCTCAGCTGAATACTACTTCAATCACAAGGGGTGGGAAAAAAAGTGATACACGTTAAAAGATGAATAATCTGAAGCTCAGCTGCTGCAAAGAACACATTTCTGACTATTCCCTACATTTAAATGCTTTCTTAGAATCGTAAGGAGGTTGCAACTGAGATAGTAGCATACACGATTTTATTTTGTTGTTGTTTTACAATTTATTAGCCTCAGACAGCTCTGAATTTCTGCTTACAACACAAAACCTAAAGTTATCGACATTTGCTGTGTAATAAAGGAGACATTATAAAAGAGTTTTAATATTAGAAGATGCTATCACTGGTTAACATACATCTTTCCAATAGCTCTCCAATAAAGTTCACATATACATCACTTATTATACCACAAGTGGAATTGCTCCACTATTGTGAGGTACAAATGATGTCATGTGAATTCTTTGCTTCCAGTTGACTAAAGTCAGCTGCAATCCCCATATATTTGGAAAATATCACTAATTTGTGAGTTGTGCCCCTTCTAATCCCTTTCAAAATAAGGAAATAAACTTATTCTTAGAATTTCTAGCTGAAGTAGATTTAATACAGGAAACTGAGGCATCATCAACATTCACAGGGCTCCTAGCATCTTGGAAACATTATATAGAGATCACAAGGGACAGCCACTGATGAATTCAACTGTCAATGATGCATGATGGAGAATTCTAGGAGCTGCCTAGAAGTTGTTGTCAAAACCCCAGTCCATTTCATTACAATTCTTGCCCTCACACCACCTTCATCACATATATAGATATATAGCAAGTCCCTTTCTGTGACATTCTTTAAGTGGAGGCTTCTGGAAAGATGATCTTATCAGTATCACAAAGTGAAGGAACACAATTAGCCCTCAAAAGACTGTCTCTTGTGTTTCTAATTCTCATACTATTAGTCCAGAGTTTCTTAGCAGATAACTGTCTCCATGATTCTTCTGCACTGCAAACCACTTTTAGCTGCAGAAATACTCCTCCATTCCATGTGGAATTTTCTCCAGGCTTGGAAATCTGGTATTTTCCTGGTGAGCAAGATCAGTATTGTGAAGATGCACATTGCAGAATTGTCTCTTTGCTAAGCTTGGCAACTGTTTCATTTTGCAAGATACCTGGGCTGTGGGGTTAGGTTCCACTATCTTTTAAACTAGTTTCTTTTGATCTCTATTACACTAGAAAGTTCTCAGGTCACATTCCATTCCTACAGTCCATTACTGGAAGTCCACCACTGTTTTCCTTATGTCCCAGTCTTGGAATAACATATACAACCATTTTTAAATAACTTAAAGAACAAAGACTTTGCTTATGAATGTATTTCAGACAGTAACATTTATTTGCCTCCATGGGCCTCTAGGCCTCTCAACAAAAATGTCTTTCTTAAGGTAAACTTATGTTGCCACCTACAGGATAACATCTCCATTAAAGCCTTGAAACTCAAAAAGTGATTAGTCTCCAATAGAGGACAGAGGACTCCCAGTCCTGGGCAAAATGAAAGCTTGTTTGGCCTCCTGTTGGAGTAAAATCAGTTTGCATTTCTTCACAATGTGCCTCCAGTGGCAAAAATACCATGCAGCTTCTCTGCAGATTAGCTCTTCACATGGAATTTACAGGAGATCCACCTGCCACACTTGCTAAGGGATGGTCTTCCTGTAGATGTGGAAATAATAAAAAAAATGTTCCTCTAGGAAAGTAATTGTGGATGGAGGGCTGTGCGTGTACTCCTGGAACCAAGCTGCTCTTAAATGAGAACGTACAGCCCATATGTGACTATAACCAAACAAGAACTCCCTCAACTGGGAACCATGCCTCTGAGCCCCAAGAGGTAATACTATGCAGTTCCTTTGCGTCTGTGTGCTCTGCATCCATGTACTAAAATTATTTGTCATTATTTTCTAAACAATCGATTTGTGATGTTTTATATTGACTGTCAACTTGGCAAGGTATAGAATCACCCAGGAGGAATTATTTAGATTAAGTTAGCCTCTGTGCATATAGGGAGGAATTATCTCAATCATGTTACTTGACATGGAATGATCCACCTTAACTGAGGATGGCACAATTCTATGAGCTGAGGTCTTGTATGAAAAAGAGAGAACAGGTTGAGCAGAAGCATCCATATCTCTATACTTCCGCCCTGCCAGGATGGATTCTATGCTCTGTAAGATGAAATAAACCCTTCCCCCTCAAAATTGATTGTTGTCAGGTAGTTTGTCCCAGCAATGAAAAGTTGGCTAATACAAAAGTATAATTGCTATTTGCATAGAACTTCTTTTGTATTAGATGTCATTAGAAATCTAGAATATGAGAAGAAGTGCATAGGTTATTTGTTATTTTGTATAAAGCACTTGAGGATTGGTGGATTGGGTATCTCAGAGAGGTCCAAAAATCAATGATCCATAAATAAGAATATAATTCTGTATTGCTATTTCAATTTACTAAATTTTTGGGAACATTTGTTATGCAACTAAAGATAACTAGCATAGATAAAAGTGCTCCTGGCTATTAAGCTGAGCCCAAGCCTAGAAATTAGTGTTAAGTAGGTCTAAATATGAGGGAAAAGAAACTAGAGAACATGAACTCTACAACATACTAGTCATTTTTTAAGTTGAAGATAGAGAATGAATGAGATGATTGAGTAACATGAAGACTTGTATATTTTTACCTATTCCAGCTATGTTCATTGTTGTGCATATTTTCTATACTGTATTAAAAGCTGCTATGAACTCTGTGGCACAAAATGATACACATGTATGTCATAGTTTCCACAAATCAGGATTCTGACCACTTACCTACATTTTCCTTAAAAAACTGTTTTAAATATTATTTATTTATTTATTGGCAAGAAAATAGAGATATAGATAGAAAGAAGAGAGACAGGCAGAGAGAATGGCCACACCAGGGCCTCCGGCCACTGCAAATGAACTCTAGGTACATGTGCCCCCTTGTGCATCTGGCTTATGTGGGTCCTGGTGAATCAAACTCAGGTTATTAGGCTTTGAAGACAAGTGCTTTAACTGCGAAGCCAACTCTCAAGCTTTTTATCTAGATTTTCTTTGCTCAGATACTCACAAGATTGGAATCAAGGTTCGAAAGCACTCAGAATCCTCTTCCTTGCTGGATGTTGATTGGCAGAGTTCAATTTCTTGTTGTAACAATGTGACCCTTAGCTCCAAGAGGCTACCTGCAGTTCACAAGACTCTCTCCACAAGCAGTTTGCATCACATCAGTTTGCTTCTGCAACGCCAGCAGGAAAGTCTCTTTAGATCAGCTAATAACATGGAACTATATTCACAATGTAATCACAGGAGAGACATCCCATCACCTTTGACATATTCTATTTGTTTGGAGCACATTAAAGGTTTGGATAACATTCAAATCAGTTTTTCATTACAGATGATAGGTGCGCACCAAGTGTCTGCTATGACATTTGTTCATCCAACAACTATTGCTTTGTATTCCATCTCTGTCTAGGCACTCAATAATGTTTAATAATTTCAACATTGAATAAAACAACAAGGTTCAGTTCTTACAGAGCTTATATTCTGATGGAAAAGACAGTTAATTGTGAAGTAGGTTAAAGAAGTTACTAAATGCCAGGGTTCAAAGTTAGCTATTTTACACATGCTAGTCTAAGTGTTCCTACATACTTTTTTTGTGTGGCATATACATCTGTGTGTACACATGTGGATGCCCCATGTATACATCTGCTGAAACCACAGAAGAATGTGAAGTGCCCTCCTCTATTGCTTATCTGCATGTTTCCATGAGACAGAATCTCTATGAACCCAGAGCTGCTATTTTACTTATTTATTTATTTATTTATTTATTTATTTACTTACTTACTTACTTATTTTTGGTCAGATTAGTTGACCAGCAAGTCCCCAAAGATTTTCCACTCTTTATCTCCTACAGAACTGTACTGTGGTAGTATGCATGTGTGGCCATCCCTAGCTATTTAGGAGGGTGCTGGGGAACCTAACTCAGAGCAAATCAGATCCTCCCAGGCCCTCATGATTGCAAGACAATAGCTCTTACCTGCTGAGCCATCTCAGCCCCCACCCCATATTCTTAAAGTAACATTGGAGCAAGAAGCTGAAGGGAGAGCAGGTGAGCTGTGAAAATTTCTATACAAATGTATTCCAAGTTGAAGGAAAAATAAGTGCCAAGGTTCAGAGTCAGGAGCATGTTTACTAGCTGAGTGGATGATAGCTGGGTGAATGTTTATATGGATATCAAATAGTCAAAAAATCTGCAGGAATTCTGATGTCCATGGCCTGTGTAATGCTGGGTTGTTTTGAGATGCTTTATAGAGCCAAGGCTGAAGCTACAGGTGTGAATATTGTGCCAGCAAGTAGCCACTGAAAAGCCTGATGTCTAATACTAAGTTCCACTGAAAACCACATACAGAACTGCAATCTGGAAATAAATATTTGAGGAAAAGCAATCAAAGCTAAGAAGAAGGGAATGTTAGGAAAATATGAGGATGTAGTCACAGAAAAACAATTTACCCTTTAATGCTTAACAACATGAAGTGAGTATGTAAGTGACAGGGACAGTGCAAGTCAACCACAGATAAAAGTGGAAAATTATCACGACATGAGGGAAAATGAATTCCTCCTGTTTTGTTTTGTTTCAAGTTCTATTCTGTTATGCCAATAATGATGTCCAAATATTCAAAATATGTGTGGAAAACATGCATGCAGAACAGTGCCAGTAGGTCTAGAGACACCACAGCATTTCCTTGCTTATCAAAACAAAAGCAAGAAGCCAATTTTAAAGAGAAACTTCAACCTGGACTTCAGTTTCCAGCTAAGTACCTAGATTCTCTTACTGTTAGCCATTAATAGCCAAGGGTTGAGTCCACTTACTTAAAGTACAGTACTGTGGTGGTTTGATTCAGGTGTCCCCCATAAACTTAGGTGTTCTGTATGCTAGGTTCCCAGCTGATGGAGATTTGGGAATTAATGCCTCCTAGAGGGAGTGTATTGTTGGGGGCCAGCTTATGGGTGTTAAAGCCAGTTTCCCCTTGCCAGTGTTTGGCACACCCTCCTGTTGCTGTGGTCCACCTTATATTGGCCAGGGGGTGATGTCCACCCTCTGCTCATGCCATCGGCTTCCCCTGCCATCATGGAGATTTCCCTCAAGCCTGTAAGCCAAAATAAACCTCTTTTCCCCACAAGTTGCTCTTGGTTGGGTGATTTCTACCAGCAATGTGAACCTGACTGCAACAGGTAGTGAAGCAAGCACTAAATTGGTGATGCCAAAGTATTCAATTAATTCAAGAAAGTACCTTTAGGCACTAAACAATCTCTTTAGCCTCACAATGAAATTATTTCACAATGTGGACACCACATAAATTACTAAAGCACAATAGCCACTACCTATGCCCTACCCAATGTTAACCACATACTGCTTCTATATGTAAAGGAAATACAGTCTTTGAAAAGGTTATAAAATCTAGGGGCCACATCCAGTTGCATAACCATGACTTGTGTATTGTAATCAGCTGTCAAATCATCATACAATGGAAATGCTTCCTACTTCAGAAAAATGGAATATTTTTGCACTTTTGATAGGCCTGATATTAAGATCATGGTACTGAAAAGTGGTGTTCA
Organism: Jaculus jaculus; assembly: GCF_020740685.1. Taxonomy (NCBI): domain Eukaryota; kingdom Metazoa; phylum Chordata; class Mammalia; order Rodentia; family Dipodidae; genus Jaculus; species Jaculus jaculus. The sequence continues at coordinate 21,202,018 of NC_059125.1, read as the reverse complement.
ATGCCTTTGATATTTAGATAAATATGACTCACTGTAGGTATTTTTCTTCCTCTGCCTCCCTATAAGCCTGGTTTTCCAAAGAAACATCTAAGGTCCATATTTCTCGAACAGACTCCTCAGTAATTCTTATTTATGAACCTGGGATCCAGAATCTCTGTTTTGATCCAATGTGATTCTGTTGGAAATCATGGCTGAGAACCCTCAAACTATATGACTTCAAGGAGGCATAGAATAGACATTAAGAAGTTACTAAAAGAGGGATGGATATTCATTGAACTGAATGTTCTATACATTTTAGTGGAAGGTCATACCAAAGTATATGGCAATGATCACTGAAATGAAGGTCTTAGAAGGCAAGTTATAACTCAACATATGGAGAAACTCAGACAGCATTGAGAAGACAAATCAAACACCAAGTTCAGTACTGAATAGGGTGCTAAGTGTGAAGATAAGTTTGTTTCCAGTGACCCTCCAGATTTCTAGGATTCACATCAGCACATTCAACATACCATAGATAGAAAATCATAGAAAAAGTATTGTATCTGTAAGAGCATGTACAAAATGTTCCTTGCCATTATTTCCTGACCAATATAGTATAATGGATATTTATGTGGAATTTAGAATGGATTAGGAAATATAAATAACATAGAAGTAAATTAAATTAAACTCAAGGGTGAGTATAGGATTTATTCAAACAATTATTTTTTATAAGATCTGAGATTACATGAATTTTGGTACCAGCTGGTGTCCCAAAGTAGTATTTTACATATACTGAGGGACAACTAACTATATAGACCTACTCAGTGTAATTATAACTTCAGATAGAAGCAGTATCTTCTTGTCACTGGATATATAAGCCTTTATGAAAATCATTTTATCAGCTGCTCTTTTTACCCTTTAACCCATCATAACCCACATTCTGCCTCCACTGTTGTGCTTTCCCTCTCTTTCCAATAACACTAGTGCCCTCCATTTTACCAAGTTAAAAATATACTTTGTATAACCTTAGAGATACTTGCACAACCATTTTTATTGCTGCTTTCTTCACTATAGCTAGGAAATGGAACCAGCCTAGATGTCCCTTAACAGATGAATGGATAATAAAGATGTGGTACATTTACACAACGGATTTCTGTTCAGTGATAAAGAAAAATAAAATTATGAAACTTGTAGGTAAATGGATGGATCTGGAAAGGATTATACAAAGTGAGGTAACCCAGGCCCAGAAAGCCAAACATCACATGTTCTCTTTCATATTTGGAACCTAGTTACAAATGTTTAGACTTGTGTGTGAGCTAGAACAAAAAATCAGTAGCAGAGACCAGTAAGCTGGAAAAAGGCTATAAGGGAGGGAGGAGAGTGAAAGATTTTAGGGTATGGCCTTTTATATATGTAAGCAGAACAGATTATAGGAAGTGGAATGGTCTAAGTAAGTCTAGGGGCAGAAACTGAGTAAGAGAAGGGTGGGGGGAATGTCTATCAAAATTCAAGATCTTCTGAATAAGACACATGAAAGCCTACTTCTTTGGATAATGGCACATTGAGAAGCCATAGATTGCTACAAAAAACTTTCAGTGCCAGGGATGGGATACCTGCCAGTGAGTTGTTGGCCAGAGAGGTTCCTGTTGCCTCCAAAACATTACAGGCTATAGCCAAGGCCCTTGGTTTCCCATAAGTAGCAGATGGTAAGACTCTATTGTTGAAAGCTTCACATGCGTGAGCAATAAGATCACTGAAAAAAAAAAAAAAAGCTGATGCTGAGCTGAAAACCTTCTCCCTGTAGCCCAGCCAACTGAAATCTGGGAAAAGTTACATTGTTTGAAGCATTATGGGAGACAGAAGTCGTCAGCAGTGAAAACAGTGGACACTGGAAGCCTCAAGTTTGGCCAGATAGGCCAAATGACCAAATTGGTGCAATAGTTGTATGTCTGCTCTGGGGGAAACCAACTGCACTGTAGTTGGACTGGCAGCCTGCTCTATGGGAGGGAATAAATGTCTGGTACTGAAAACCCAATCAACAGCCTATGGAAGGGGAGGGCATATGCCTTAGGGGTATAAAGCCTGCTCTTGTCTGCCTAAATGCATATACTATTCTCACCAAACTGCCCGGAAAGCTCTACATTTAATGTTCATGTTCATATACTAATTCTGCTCTCATTTTGGTTAGATAAGCTTCTCTTTTCAGAAGGCAGTGACCACTGGGATGACCCAAAAGGAAAAATAGCGCTGAGAAGAAGGGACAGAGGAGTGCTTAGCATTGAAACATCTCTATCACACCATCTAAAGCTCAGGGTCCATCGTGGAAGAGATGGTGGAAAGAATGTAAGAGCCAAAGGAAGGGTACCACTCCTTTCAATGCAACCGTCCAGACAGAAATTGGCCTTGATATCCATGACCTCAAAGTGCCTAACAATACCTTCACAAGACCCTCATAATAGGAAAAAAATGATGATGACATCAAATTAAAAGAGTGACTATATGAAAGAGGGAGAGGATATGATAGAGACCAGAGTTGTGAAGAGAAAAATGGAGGAGAGGAGGGAAATATCATAGTTTATTGTCTGTAAATATAGAAGTTGTCAATAAAAAAACACACAATAATATAACTTGTATAGATAGCAAGAGCTAACATTTATGGAGTGCTCAGTGTTCACCAGGTAGTACACTATGTAACATAGGAGTTACATGTTCTTTCTGTGGTTTATGTTCTTTTCATCTTAGAAGAAAATCAGGAGTTTCATTCTTTATAAAGCTAGAGTTACGATATGGGGAGATTGCTCAGTGGATAATGTGCTTGGTACATAGGTGTGAGTACCTGAATTCAGATTGTCATGACCTATGTAAAGCCTGATGCTGTGCACATGTGGTGAAAGGAGAGAAGACTGGAATATCCCCTGGAAGATCATGGACCAGCTATCCTGGTGAACACAGAGAAAAGAGTGACCCTGCTCCAAACAGGGTTGAAGTTGAGTACAGCACCTGAAGTTGTCCTTTGACCTCCACACATGTGACATGGCATGAATGTTCCCACACTCACATACATAAGTATGAATGCTCATGCACACACACATAAATCAAAAAGAGGCATAGTTTCCAGATTAGTGGTATACACCTGCAATGTCAGCACTTAGGAGGCAGAGGCAAGAGAATCACAAGTTGAAGGCAATTTGAGCTACATAGAAAATGTCAGGCTTGGGCTATAAAGATGGCTTAGCAGTTAAGATGCTTGTTTACAAAGCATAAGGATCAATGTTCAACTCTCCAGATCACACATAAGGCAAATGCACAAAGTTGCGGCAAGCACAAGATTGCACATGCACAGTAGGAGGCACAACTGTCTGCAGTTTCATGGCAGTGGCTGGAGGCCCTGGAACACCAATTCTCTCTCTCTCTTTCTCTCTCTCTCCCCATCTGTCTCTCTGTCTGTCTGTCTGTCTGTCTGTCTCTCTCACACATAAAAAGGCAGTCTGTTGGGTTTGCCTATAAAGAGTCTAGGCTAGCCTGGGCTTCACCACAGTGTCTCAACAAAAATCACCATGACAAAAGCTAGTTATATTATCTTGCACTTACATTAAATACTGTAATATAAATAGAACTTTTTGGCTTTGACATATCATTTCTGCAGTCTATGGATTCTAAGCAAAGAATTTTTTAACAAATATTTCTAACTTGTAAATTGTTTAATATTCCGATAAGTTCAGCTGGAGGAAATAACAAGACCATTGTTCATTGTGATTTGTATATGAAATCATAACCTCCTTACTCCCAAAAACTCATACTGAGGGCTTGGTAACTAATGCAATGACCTGAAGTGGTTGCTTTCTATGGTGATTGGCTCATGAGGACTCTAACCTAATCACTGGGTGAATACATTGCTAGTTTCATGATCTGATGGTATAGGAGATCAAGCTTAGTTGAAGGAAATAAGCCATTAGGAGCATGTCTTTCTATAACTTATTCTTGGTCCCTGCCTTTCTGTCAGCTTCCAAAACGCTATGCCATCATTTTCAGGACACTTTAACTCACTACAGGACCAAAGCAATGGGTTGAAACTCTGAAATTTAAGTCAAAGTAATTCTTTCTTCCTTATGATTTCATTTCCATAGGTATTTTCTTGAACAACAGAAAGTGGCTAACACATCCACATAAGCCAAAGGGCACTCCAAGCATGTCATGGATGGACTATAACTATTATTTTAGTGACTCTGGGAATGCTGGATAGCTGCTAGGTGACATTTTGCACATTGGCCTTATTCCCCAATTCAGTAGAGTAGAAAGTATCCCAAGTCCTGTTGCAAAAAACTGGAACGTTGTAGTAATGAGATTACATTTGTTCAGATCAAACATCAAATAACAGATAATAGTTTTTATTCTTGTTGTTAAAGTTATTATTTATTTATTTGCATGTATATGCCCATACACACATGTGTGAACACAAATAGGGGAACACTAGGATCTCTTGCCTCTGCAAATGAAATGTCATATGCTTGTGCCACTTTTTACATCAGGTTTTATGTGGTTGGCTCAGGAATTGTACCCAAGCCAGTAGGCTTTGCAATCAACTGCCTTTAACCACTTAGCTACCTTCCCAGCTCCCAGATAAATATTTTTAATGTAAATTCTTGAATTTCTGTTTTGAAGGTAACCATTGATGTTGAAAATTTTATGGAGCATGTTTTGAACAAAGATAAAGAATAGTAATAGATACATGCTTCCCCTTGTGCATCAGGCTTACGTGGGTCCTAGGGAACAGAACCAAGATCCTTTGACTTTGCAAGCAAACGCCTTAACAGCTAAGACATCTCTCCACAAATAACTGGTTGTGATGCCCACACAAGTGCAATAATGACACACAACCATGGTGGGGAACCAACTGCTCTTGATTTGGCTAACTGATCCCCTCAGCGGTATGGGACCCATAGCTGGAGCTGGGAAACAAGTCAGAATCATAACCAAACATAAGCCCTCTCTCCAATATCAAGCTACCATCAATCATGGGCTACAAGAGGGCCTACACCTATTAAACTCTCTATATAAAAAAGTAAGGGTTATTTCATTTGTCCTTGAACTTACTTACTCTCCGTGGGAGAATCTGCTTCTCTTTTTCAGATAGATGCAGATCCTAAGGAGAGAGCCACCCCATTGTACCTCAAAAGGGCCCCAGCTGAAAGTAAGGAAAATTGGCCAAACAAGCAGGGGTGCTGTTTTCATGATGAAGCAGATACCAGCACAAGGGGGAAGGAGACCAATACAGAGAAAAATCAACTCCTGCCAAATCAGAGAGCCAGAGCCTCAGAGGCCCCGAAGCAGACCAAAAATGAACCCAACATGGCTCAGGGAAATTTTGCGGAAGAGGGGGCGGAAAGAATGTCAGAGCCACATGTTGGGTCATGATATGCAGAGACATTTATCGTACCAATAACTGTGGGCTAAGTCCACAAGGCATGACCCATATACCTCAACAAGGAGGGGTCAAGGGGAGGGGGTAGGTCACTGATGAGCCCAATAATGGTTCCAAACTGCCTGTATTTGCTGAATACAAAACTAATAAAAAAAAAGAAGAGAGATTGAGAAATACAAAAACAAAAAAGAATAGTAATAGAAATAGAAATAAAGTCTTTCCTAGACAAACTCTGCTAGTGCCACTCCATATAAACAAGTTACATGAAAGGAGAAACAAGTCACAAGAAATTACATACAGTACCTCAAAAACATGATTATTAAAGTATGATAATGAACTCACTGAGAGGATTATTGACTTTCACTTCTTAATATAATACCAGATTAATAGCAGTTCAAAAACAGAAGGCATGTCCAATAATATCGTGTGTGATCCCAATAGGTAGAAGATTTCTAAGAAGAATGATGGAGTAAAATGACTAAGATAATTAAAAATACTTATAGAATATGGGCATTCAATATTCCCTTGATCAGTATTTTTCATTGAGTGGTTACCTACTATCACACACACAGAATGAAAGAAGGGGGGTCACTGTTTGTCCACAGGCAGGTGTTTCTGGCTCCTCTGGCCCTCCAACATATTGCAATCAATTCTGAAATATATGAGGTGAGTAATATTCTTACCTACTTTATAGATCTAGCATCTGAGTCACAGTGAGATGCTATCTCTTCAAGGTCACTTGACTATTAAGGGGTGAAGTTGGTCTATGGTCCCAGGGAGTCAAATTCTAGAGGCAGGACTCATAAATAGTTCATTACAAACCTTTAGGGCCATGGGGCATTTAGCATAACTGGCATGTACCTTTTTGAAATACTCTCGGTTTCCCTAATATAACACATTTGAGGGTTTCATATTTTGTCATTAATTTCCTATTTCTTTGACTATTTTGCTGACTCCATAGTGTCTCCTGCCATTATTGGATCTTCAATGTGTATATTGTCATCTATTTAGTTTTACAACACTACCTATGCAAATAAGAATGTGGATATCCAGTTTACACAAGTTTATTGAATATCTTTGTGAACAACTGCAGAGCCATCCTTGACATTTTTTTTTTTTCTACATCCACACCTGCATTCTGTGGGTTGCCAAGCCTGGTCTGTTGCAACTCTGCAGTATTTGGTTTATATTCACTACTATTTATTTGCTTACTTATTTTCGCTTCTAAGTAGACTTCCATACAGAAAAGTTAGCACTAGATGTTGCCTTTTTCATCCCCAAATGGAGAATTGGCCTGTAATAATATTTTCTTAAAATAAAATCCATTTAAATTTTGCATATTATCCAATCTGATAGCTAAACATAATTTGATAATTTATCCCATACAGTCATATTTATTTATTTATTTATTTGACAGAGAAAGAGGGAGAAAGAGAGAGAATGGGCGTACCAGGGCTTCCAGCCATTGCAAATGGACTGCAAATGCATGCGCCCCCTTGTGCTTCTGGCTAAAGTGGGTCCTGGGGAATAGAACCTGGGTTCCTTGGCTTTGCAGGCAAATGTTTAACTATTAAGCCATCCTTACAGCCCCGCAATACAGTAATTTTTTATCTTAAAAATTAATATAGTTAATTTTAGAGAAATTTTAGGCTGATACAAAAACATGGAAAAATAAACAGAGTTTCTATGTATGCTTCTCCCAGCCTTCACAGGTTTTCTTATTATTAATATCTTGCTCCAGTGTGGTGTGTTTGTTAAGATGAAACTATACATTATTATTAGCTTAGGTCCATAGATTTAATTAGAGCCATCTGTCTTTGTTATACAGGTCCATGGGTTTTGACAAATACAAAATGATACTTATCTATCATTACAGTGTCCTACAAAATTATTTTACTATTTTCCCTAAAAGTTTCTCATAGCATACTTTAATCCTTTTAAAATTGCAACAGCCATTGATCTTCTTCCCACACCTGACCTCTCACTATCCCACCTCCACAAGCACATTCAATATCAAGGCCAGATCACAAGAACTAATATTTACAAAAACATCATTTGGAGAAAGATAAGTCTGGTTTTGTATTTTCTTCTTCCTCATAGAATTGTTGAGCTTTTGGGAGGAATCTTAGAGATTATCTAATCCAATGATCCTTCACTATTTTGCATGATTCATTCTTCTATGTTTTTATTGCAAGTGGGAGGAGGTAGGAGTGTGAAACAACATGGCATTTTATTTTGTAAATACAGATTTTAAACTATAGAACTGAAGGCATCAGATCACCTTAACACACTCCAACAAATCATATAGCTTTTGGGCCTGTGGATACAAAATACATACTGGCAATTTCAGCATGTTCAGGATCATACATATTCTCAGTTCTTAGAGAGCAAATATATGGTTAATGTGATGAATATTTTGATTAAATTTATGTGCCAACTTGACTAGGCCACAGTGCTCAGACATTTGCTCAGACATTCTCCTAGATATTTCTGTGAAGGCTGTTTTGGATAGCATTAATCTTTCAATGAGTGGACTTTTGAGTAAAGTAGCTCACCCTCTGTAATGATTGTGGGCTTACTCTATGCTCTGAAGCTATAAAAAGAACAAAGGATCTGAATTCTTCAGGTATACAGACTTTACACTTGAACTACAATATCGACTTTCCAAAGGACTCTACTCTGTTGGTTCATTATACCAATTAGATTTTTAACTTGTCACCTACATAATTGTGTGATCCAATTCCTTGAAACAAGTCCTTTTTTCCCTGTAAATTCCCATTCTATGTGTTACATTTCTCTCAAGAGTCCAAATACAATTTCAGCTAAAATGCCCATGAAAACTACAGGTCAAGAGTATTTTTTAAATTAAGAATTCGAATATATTTGTATTTAAAAATATATTTTATTGTGCATAAATTATATCATTTTAAAATTTATTTTTAATAAAAATGTATATTTTTAAATATTTTATTTATTTATGAGTGCAATAGAGAGGCAGATAGAGCAAGCAAGCGAGAGAGGTAGGGAACGGGTACACCAGGGTCTCTAGCTCCTGCAAATGAACTCCAAACACATTCGCCAGCTTATGCATCTAGCTTACATGGGTACTGGGAAACTGAACCTGGAACCTGGGTCCTTAGGCTTCACAGACAAGTGCCTTAACTGCTATGCCACCTGTCTAGCCCAAAGGCTGTACTCAAGTAGGACATGGTGGCTCAAGCCTTTAATCCTAGCACTTGGGAGGCAGAGGTAGGAGGATCACCTTGAGTTCAAAGCCACCCTGAGACTATGTAATTAATTCCAAGTCAGCCTGAGCTAGACTGAGACCCTACCTGGAAAAAAAAATATGCAAAGTGTTATACTCATATACCCTCTCTTCCACACCCCCCTCTATACTGACAGTCCTCTTTGGTGGGGTTGCTTATTGGTATACATTGTGAGGTCCAAGAAACCTCAGTCTCTGCAACAGTGTGGAGGGAACCAGTGCATCAGGCTATTCCCACCCACCATAAAGCTCTTACCCTCTTTCCACCCCTTCTTCCACACTGTTCCCTGAGCCTTGGTAAGCAAGTTAGAGATCTAACTTAATGCTGAGTTCTCTGTAGCCTCTATTTTGATGAGGTTTTTGTGAATACAGCACGTGTCACTATCTCCCTGAAGCTGGTTTTCAGGCTAGCCATGAACAGTATTCGTGCTACTAATTCTTCTGCAATGACTTCTGTGTCCTGGTAGATGTGATGAGGTGAGCATGTTGTGGGTTGCCTATCTATTTGTGATGTATTGATGGATCCTGGTTCTCTCCAGTATTGTCTACCATCTGTAAGATTAGAACATATTTTCTAAGGAAAAGTTGAGCAGTTTGAGTTAAAGGAGATAAGTAATTCAGTTATAAGAGAGAATTATTGATGTGTATATACACTTGTTGCAGTCAGGTTGGCATTGCTGGTAAAAATCGCCCAACCAAAAGTAGCTTGTGGGTAAAGGTATACTTTGGCTTACAGTATCAAGGGGGAAGTGCCATAATGGCAGTGGAAAACAATGGCATGAGAAGAGGGTAGACACCACCCCTTTGCCCACATAAGGTGGACAATAGCAGTAGTAGAGAATGCTAAACATTGGCAAGGGGAAACTGGCTATAACACCCATAATCCCTCCCCCAATGATACCCTGCTTCCATAAGGCATTCATCCCAAAATCTCCATCAGCTGGGAACCTAGCATTCAGGACACCTAAGTTTATGGGGAACACCTGAATCAAACCACCACACTCTGCCCCAGCCTCAAAAAAACAACAAAAAAAAAAAAACCAAAAAACAACGGATAACCATATGCAATGTAAAATGCAATATATTCAACCAACTTTAAAAGTCCCCATAGTTTTTATCAATTCCAATGATGTCCATACATCCCCATAGTCCAAGGTCTTTTAACTGAGCCATAATACCAAAAAAAAAAAAAAACCCTCAAAAAAGCAATAATGGCACAGAATAAACATTCACACTGCAAAAGATGACATTGGGCAAAGCAAACAAATATTCAACCAATATGATATTTAAACAGGGCAAACATCAAACACTGTAGCTCCAAGTTCAACAACTCTGGTCAGTGACAAATCCCCAAGTCTAATAATTCTAACCAGCAACAAGTCTCTGGTATTCCAATTCTGTCCCTCCAGCTAAGCTACTCACAGTCCTGGAAAACTTTATCAGGGCCAGCAGCTTTCCTTAGCATCATTCTCGTGGTTCCTGTATGTCCACTGGGTCTCCACTGCAATCCATTGTTTATCCTCATGGCTCCGTGGGGTCTCCATTCAGGTATCCAACAAATCTGGTTCACACTGTCCATGGCCATTTTCCAAACACAAGACCATGTGGCAAACTTAATGACCCTCTCTTTCCTGCATTTTGTATACTCCACAATACTAGGCAGGGTGCCAGTTTGTTAATCCGGGGGGGGGGGGGCGGCAGATAAAGCAGACTTTGAAAGAACAGGACACTCCTTGAGCACTCAGCCCCTTCAAAAGAGTCTATATTCTTCTTGTTGCCTCAACACAGGTCAGCTAGCCCAGTATCAAAGGTTGTAATCTCACAGTTGCACCTGAATGGGTAGCAGTTCACCCAAAGATTTTTTTTTTTCTATGTCATATCCCTCTGCTCACACCAGTTCATTTCTATGCAAAGCAACCCTGCACAACTTCTCAGGACATGGGCATAACTTCGAGCTTCTCACACAAACTGCCTCTTGCCCAGTCCAAGAAAAGCTATTTCTCACCCTCATAATCCAAACCACACAGTCCATAGTTCTTACTGCATTCAGGTCTTCCAACTCTGACCAGAATAGCCCAGCAAACTGTACTTCAAATCCCTCCACATTCCTCTTGAAAATCAGCTCCAAAAGGCCAAAGCCACACAGTCAGGTGTCTAGCAGCAATCCCATTCCTCTGTGCCACTTTACTGTTGCAGTCTGGTTCGCATTACTGGTAGAAATCACCCAACCAAGACCAGCTTATGGAAAAAGGGGGTTTATTTTGGCTTACAGGCTCAAGGGAAAGCTCCATGATGGCAACGAAAACAATGGCATGAGCAGTGGGTGGACATCTTTCCCTGGCCAACATAAGGTGGACAATAGCAATAGGAGAGTGTGTCAAATACTGGCAAGGGGAAACTGGCTATAACACCCATAAACCTGCACCCAATAATATACTGCCTTTAGAAGGCATTAATTCCCAAATCTCCATCAGTTGGGAACCTAGCATTCAGGACATCTAAGTTCATCAGGGATACTTGAGTCAAACCACCACAACACTCTTACTATTAAAGAACAGTGGAGGTTCTTTCTGAGTCCTACTAGTTTCCTGTCATAGGGAATCTGGTTTGGTTCCCAGAATGAAATATGAGTTCTTCCCACTGAGTGGGTCTCATGTCCAATCTGTGAACAGTTGGTTACATACATGGGCTGTGTGTCACTATTGCACAAGTGTACACTTCTTGCTCAGCTGGTTGATTTTATATCTGGCAGGATCTCATGCTTATTCACTTTGTTGGCAACCATTATTCCCCAACAGGTCCCCATAGCACTTTCCAGTACTATGAGAGCTTCATCTTAGAAATCAAGAGACATGGTACTCAAGGACACTCTTTATTTTAACGAGGCAAGCATGAGACTTTGGGAAACTTCCCTCATACTGCACTGAGAAACCTCTCATTTGCAGCATGTAATAGCAGAAAGAGACTAAAAGACAGATTTCTTAGATATGAGCCACTTAAACCAAAGTAAGAATTAGTTCTTCCTCTTTTACATAGTGAATCGGAACTCATGAAGGAAACCAGGCCAAATGAGTTTAAGACAAAAATAAAAGAAGATTTCTTCAGTTCCTATTATATCATGGGAATGAATTATGCCCACTCTATGTAGATTTTCATCAAAGTTATATTCCAAATCAATGGTGTGTTGGTGGCATACTCATGAGTATAACTGCCTTCAAAATCTTTTTTTTTTTTTTCAGGAATAAAAAATCACTTGAAGGTGAGGTAAGGTAAGGGGTGATATGGGGGACAGGGTGAGATTAGAGGGGAGAGGCAACACAATGTGTTACTTTGAAAGTAAATAAATATCTTTTAGTACATTAAAAGTATTTGGAAATTAATGAGGGTAGTATATAATACTATTACACCCTTTTTATGTATATGGTACAAGGATAAATCTTCCTTATTTATAATAGAATTCTACTTTGTATCAAAACAACCTATTCTGAGAAGTAGTGAAATGCATTTATAAACCGAAAATTCCAGAGGTATAGACAAACACTGTGATCAGAATCCCCTCTGAGCACCCTCGTTTTTCCACCACCCAAATTGCTCCTATGATGAATCCATTCTCTTTTTTGTCTAATTATTCTCTTTATTTATTTTTATTTAATTAATTCTGGCCATATTTAGTATGTATACATGATGAGTTGGTACCATAATTTCCTGCATCCTTGCCCTCCTTCTGCTGGGGCCCTTGCTTAGTGGGGTTACAGGTATTCCCCTTCGGGTTTTGGGTTGTGTGTGGTGTGAGCAGCTGTTGTTGGGGGAAGGCAATGTCTCTGGGCATGATGTCCCAACCTGTGGCTCTTGCAATTTTTCTTCCCCCCTCTTTCACAGAGTTCTCTGAGCCATGTTGGGTGTGTTTTAAGTCTCCTTCCATGATGAGCTCTTAGGAGCCTCTGGATCTCTGCTTTGGTAAGTATTGAGTATCCTGAGAATCTGTATTTAACCCTGGTGCTGATTGGTAGGCTCACCATGGAAGCTTCACTCTTATTTGTCTCCCCAATTCCTCTGTGCTTCCAACTTTGGCTTGGCTGAAATTAGATGCTGGTTCATCTCCTCAGGTCTTGCTGCCTTCTGAAGAAGGAAGGCAGATTCTCCAACAGAGAGTGAAGTCAGCACAGGTTAAATAAGATAAGACTTGTGAATTTAGGGAGAATTTGATGTATGTAGCCCCTATTTTAGCCAAAGACTAGTGGGAGCTTGACATTGGAGAGCATAATCTTTGTCTCAATAGGATTCTGACCTGGTTCCCACTTCCAGATGTGGGTTCTTTTCCACTGAGCAGATCTCTTAGCCAATTAGATAGCTATTGGTTACCCAAGGCTGTCTGCCACCATTGCACTGGCGTGTACATCTTGTCAGGATGTTTCCTTCTGAGTAGTTTAGATCCCTGGTTGCTTGGACTAGATGGCTAACAGCTTGTGTGTGTATCAACTGCATACTGGAAGAGGGAGTCACAGGCTAGAGCCAAGAATTTTTTTTTTTTTTTTAAGATTCATCCCACCCTCTCCAGGGCCCTTCTATTCTGGTACTCCCCTTTACTCCTATTGAGGTTTCAATCTTTTAGTCTATCTTCAGGAATAACAACTTCTATTATACCAATTTATTTTGAGTTTATTTTTGTGTTACTCCCACCTTCCTTCACCTCCCCTGAAATAGTTCCATCCTTATCTTCTGAACCTCGAGTTGCCTATCAGGTATGTCAGCAAATTGAGCTGATACAGTTTAGGAACCTCAGATGAATGAGACTCTCTTCTGTTTTGATGTCTTCATATTTTCCTCCTATTATGGAAGTCTTATGTAGGTAGCATTGGAAACTATAAGGTCATGAATATCAAGGACACTTGTGTCTTGAACGCATTGTAAGCACTCCTCCACTTCCTTTGGCTCTTACAAGCTTTCCACCACCACTTCCACAATGCCCCCTGAGCCTTGAAGGGAGTGATAGAGATGTCTCACTGCTGAATACTCCACTGTCACTTCTCAGCACTTTGGTGAGTTTTTTTTTTTTTCTTCTTCAGTGAATACGGTCAAGTTGGTACCATTGTTAGCCTCCTCCCTGTCCTCCCCACTTTAGTGAGTTTTGAATCACCTCAACAATTGCTCACCAACATCTGAAAATGGAAACTTCTCTAAGCAAAAGTGAAAGTAGCACTAATAAATGGACATAAAAATAACTATTTAGAGGATAGTTTGGTAGTCATAATATATCCATGTAGTCAGACAACAGTAGTGGTCTCCCCTTAGGGCATATGACCTTCCCAGTCATAGGACTTTCATTAGGTTTTCAGCACCAGCACATTTTCCTTTTTAATATGACTATTTGTATAACATAAAATGTGGAGCTTTTCATGTGTTGTGTCATACCTGTGCACAAAATCCATCTGAGTTTGTAGCATTTCAAAATTTGTTTTCTTGGATCAGGGATAATCAACGGGTACCATGAGTTATATTCAAATGGAAACAATGAGTCATGTTTAGGTAGACAGTTTGGAACAGATAAGAATATTTTTTTTTCTAAATTTGCTAAATTTTAAGTTTTCTAAATTGTATTGCATTTGAACTATTTGTGATCCACACAGTGAAGTTAACGTAGGAACTGGAGAGAATGGGAAAAATGTGGGAAAATTTAGGGTGAGTGAATCTTACAACCTCAGCCTCATAGTTTCCAATTGAATGTATCTTGCCCTAAAATATATTCTCCCATAGCAAGCATTGGCTTTCAAAATAATTACACAGACCACATGACTCCTTAGAGTGATATCATAAATACTCCTGGGGTATGGATAAAAATAATACATCTTCCTCAGAAAAGGATTTTTAGAAAAGAAGTTATGACATCATTTCTGTCTTGTTTTTCTTCTTAGCTCCTTAGTTTACAGTAAGCACAGTATAAGACATAAGACATACAAACCTGGACTTGAATCTGTCATTCATTTTGATTGCTCCAGAAAATTGACATCGTTTCCTACTAATTTTTTCTCTTTTTTAAAATTTAATTTATTAGTTTTCTTTTCAGCAAATACAGGCAGTTTGGTACCATAGTTTAGGCTCACCCTTAATCTGCCCCCTCCCATTGCACCTTCCTTGTTGATGTAAATGGGCCGTGCATTGTAAAATTAGCCCCCAGTTATTGGTACAATAAATGTCTCTGCATATCATGACCCAACATGTGACTCTGACATTCTTTCTGCCCCCTCTTCCGCAAAATTTCCCTGAGCCATGTTGGGTTCATTTTTGGTCTGCTTCAGTGCTGAGGTGTTGGGGGCCTCTGAGGTTCTGGCTCTCTGATTTGGTAGGAGTTGATTTTTCTCTGTGTTGGTCTCCTTCCCCTTTGTGCTGGTATTCGGTTCATCAGGAAAACATCACCCTTGCTTGTGTCGCCAATTGTCCTTAGTTTCAGTTGGGCCCCTTTTGAGGTATGTTGGAGCAGCTCTCTCCTTAGGATCTGCATCTATCTGAAAAAGAGAAGCAGATTCTCCAATGGAGAGTAAGTTAGCATCCGGAAAATTGAGATAACAATTACTTTTTTGATAGAGAGTTTGATAGGTGTAGGCCCTCTTGTACCCCATGATTGATGGCAGCTTGATATTGGAGAGTGGGCTTATGTTTGGGTATGGTTCTGACTTGTTGCCCAGCTCCAGCTATGGGTCTAGTACCAGTGAGAGGATCAGTTAGCCAAATCAAGAGCAGCTGGTTCCTCACCATGGCTGTGTGCCACTATTGCACTTGTGGGGGCATCACATCAGGTTATTTGTTGCTAATTAGGTTAGACAATGAGTTGCTTGGACAGATATTGGTAATTTCCCCCAGTCGCTCATGTAGCATCTTCTGGCACTAGATACGCTGACTGTCTGGGGACTGACTCTCTCCTGGCTTCCAGCCATGCCATTCCATTTTACGTGTCAGCTGCGTATGGAGTCTTCAGCAATAGGGTCTTACCACTGGCCTTTGGTGGGTCATCAACACAGAAGTCTGTCATTGTTTTTTTAAACCTTGTAGGTTTCTCTGATCAAAAGCTCATTGTGGATGGTAGGCCCAAGCTGGAAGTGGGGGTTACAGCTAAGAAATTGAGGGAAAACATAACTAATATACAAGAGTTAGAGAGGAGACACAGGGGGGAGAGGGGAGAGGGAGGGAGGGAAGATGTAGAAGATTTAGGTTAGTCTTCATCCTACACACTCCAGTGTCTTGTGGTTCAGGTGTTTCCTATAAGGGTCTAGTAGCAAATATATAAACATGAACTATTCAAAGGACAATGGGAAAGATGTGGGCTGCTTTTATGTGTTAAGACAGAGGGGGGATGCTTAGACAAGTTGGCAAAATAATTATGGACTATATATTTCAATATTAATTTCTTTAACTAATACTTGTGTGAGGTTCTTTATTGTGGGAAAGCACTTATAATTCATATTCTACCAACAATGACTAGCAAGACATTGTCCCTACTTCAGGGAGTTTGTCATTTTGAAGAAAAATAGCCAGTTACTTATAATATAAAGGAATAAGCAATATATTATCTCAGGGATACAGGAAGAAATATGTACAAAACAACATTCAAAAAGCCTTTCAGCCTGAAAAGAAACATGAGTGAATGGAATGACACAAAACTCCAGAGAAATGCAGATTTTTTTTTTTTAAATTTGATGGGTAATCAAGTACTCTGACAGAACTCTGTTGTCTTTGGGGAAACCTTGTAGTTCTCTCTGACCAACAGCATATTGTAAATGTTAACCACATGCTGGTACTGGAAGTTACAGGACAAGGAAAAGAAGGAAGAAAAAGATAGATAATATAAAAGAGACAGAGAGAAGAAAGGGAGGGAGAAAAACAGGAGAAAATTAAGGTTTGTCTTCATCATTCCTTCTCCAGGGCCCTGTGATTCAGGTGTTTCCTCTAAGGACCTGATGATGGTTCAATCATTTAGAATGTAGAATTTTATGGTACCTTTGCCATTTAGAACCAGTTTTGTGTCCCCCACCCCAGCCTAGCCCTCCCTATTGTCAACTCCACAAGATGCTTATTAGATATGTCAGCATCTTGGACAGATTCAGGTTAGGAGCCACAGATGAGTGAGATGATGCGACAATTATCTTTCTGTGATTGGGTGAGTTCACTGAAAATTACCTGTTCCAGGTTTGACCATTTTTCCTCCAATTTCATTATGTCACTTTTCATTACTGCTGTGTAGAATTCGTTCATGTAGATATAACACATCTTAGTTATCCATTTGTCTAATGATGGACATCTGGGTTGATTCCAGCCCTTAGGTGTTATGAATTGAGCAGCTATAAACATGGTTGAGAAAATCTCACTGAACTGAGGCATGGAGCTTTCAGGGTAAATGCCCAGTAAGGGAATAACTGGATCTGTTGGAAACTCTATAGTCAAGCTTTTTAGGAGTTTCCATATTGCTTTCCATAGTGGTTGTACCATCTTACACTCCCACCCAACAGTGAATGAGGGTTCCTATTTTTTCCACATCTTCTCAGGATTTGTTTTCATTTGACTTTTTAATGTTTACTGTCCTTACTTGGATAAGGTGGAATCTCATAGTTGTTTAAGTTAGCATTTCCCTGATAATTAGGGATGATGAAGATTTTGTTAAGTGTGTGTTTGCAATTTGTATTTCATCTTATGTGAACTCCCTGTCCAGTTCTTTATGAGTGGGTTGTTTGACTTCTTTTTAATAATTCAGGATTCCTCTTTTTGTAATTTATTTTTGTTTATTTTTATTTATTTGAGAGGGACAGAGAGAGAAAGAGGGAGGGAGGGAGAGAGAGAGAGAGCCAGTGCTTCCAGCCACTGTAAATGAACTCCAGACGCATGTGCCCACTTGTTGTGCATCTGGCTAACGTGGGTCCTGGGGATTCGAGCCTTGAACCGAGGTCCTTAGGCTTCACAGGCAAGCACTTAACTGCTAAGCCATCTCTCCAGCCTGGGTGTTTGACTTTAGGCCTCTGTCAATTGTATAGCCAGCAAAACTTTTCTCCCATTCTGTATGTAATCTATTGGCTCTGCTTAATATATGTTTGTCTGTGAAGAAACTTTTCAGCTTCATGAAGGCCTAGGGGTTTAGTGATTGTTTAAGTTCCTGAGCTACTGGGGTTTTGCTCAGGAAGTCTTTTCCCATTCCTATATCATGAAAATTTCCTGCTATTTTCTTCCAGTAGTAGCCAAGTTTCTGGTCTTATATTGAGATATTTGATCCATTTGGACTTAATTATTCTGCATGGCAAGATGTATGGATCAAGTTTCATTTTCCTGCATATAGTTACCCAGTTTGTCCAGGACCATTTGTTGAAGATGTCTTTTTGCCAGCTTATATTGTTAGGACCCTTGTCAAATATTAAGTAGCTATAGTTGCTTGACCCAAAATCCAGGTCCTCATTGATGTTCCATTGGTCTAAAATCATGTTTTTCGCCATTACAATGTTGTTTTTATTACTATGGCTCTGTAATATAGCTTTAGATCAGGTATGGTGATGCCTCCAGAGGTGTATTTTTCTGAGGATATGCTTGGATATCTGAGGCCTTCTGCCATTCCATATGAATTTCAAGGTTATTTTTTCTATCTCTGTGAATTGGGACTGTAGAAGTGGCTTTGTGGTTAAGATGCTTGTGTGTGAAGCCTTAGTACCCAGGTTTTATTCCCCAGTACCCATGTAAGCCAGATGCACAAGGTGTGCATACATATGGAGTTCATTTTCAGTGGCTAGAGGCACTTATATACCCATTCTCTCTCTCACTCACTGAAAATAAATAGAAATGTTTTTAAATATTTCATTTATTTACTTGAGAGTGAGTGAAAGAGAGAGAAAGAGAGGGAGAATGAGTGTACCAGGCCTCCAGATGCTGCAAATGGACAACAGATGCATGTACCACTGTATCTGGTTTTACATGGGCACTGGGGAATTGAACTCTGGTCATTATGTTCTGCAAAGAAAGTGCCTTAATCACTGAGCCATTTCTCCAGCCAATAAGGTATGTATAAGAATATTTCTCTTGTAAGATTATTATTAAATTTACATGGTTTGACTTTCTTTTTTTATTTTCACTCTCTTGTTGCTACCCTCCCTACATTCCTTCCTTTCTTCCCTCTTCTATTTTTTCTTTTTTTTCTTTCTTTCCTTTTTTCCCCTGAACATACAACATTTTACATGATAGGCAAGTGTATTACTACCAAGCTACATATCCCATCATCGTCTGGCTTTCTTTTGATCTTTTTAAAATATTTATTTTTATTTATTTGACAGAGAAAGAGGGGGGAAGAGAGAGACAAACAGACAGAGACAGAGAGAGAATAGGTGTCCCAGGGCCTCCAGCCAATACAAATGAACTCCAGACACATGTACCCGCTTGTGCTTCTGTACCAGGAGGCCCTGGTAATGTGGATCCTGGGGAATCGAACCTGGATCCTTTGGTTTTGCAGGCAAATGCCTTAACTGCTAACCCATCCCTGCAGCCCTTTCTATTGATTTTTATCTTTCCAGAGATTTCAGGACATAGAATGGGAAATAAAACAGCATACATGTGTATATAACTGAAAGACGTTTTAGATGAGATAACTTATTTCCTTTAAAAAAAAAACATTGAATTGTTACATTTTAAATAAAGCTAAATAAGTTGTAGAAATAAAGGCTGTTATTCAAATGTCCATATGAAAATTCCAAATAAATCCATATTTTTCATTTTCTTATAAACATAGAAAATCAAGCTTGTCTGGATTATTATGCCTTATAATTTTTTGTTTTGTTTTGTTTTGTTTTGTTTTGTTTTGTTTTGTTTTGTTTTGTTTTGTTTTGTTTTTCAAGGTAGGATCTCACTGTAGCCCAGGCTGACCTGGAATTCACTCTCTATTCTCAGAGTGGCCTCACACTCTCAGCAATCCTCCTACCTCTGCCTCCTGAGTGCCAGGATTAAAGGTGTATGCCACCACTCCTGGCTGCCTTGTAATTTTTTAATACAGTCTTTGGCTAACTTTAAAATATACATTTTCTTATTTAATATAGAGAAATATCACATTTCAGAACAAAATATAATTCTATTTCCAAAAGTTTTATAGATTTATTCAAATAAAACAGAAAATAAATCATCTCCCTTGATGCATGGTATGCATTTAAAAATGTAAAATATTAAGTATATTTTTTGATATTAGTTTAGTTTATTTCTTTTCTGCCCTTACATGTCTTAAACTACATTTAAGTATGAAAATTTGTAAGAATAATAAGGCATGACTGTTGTCTCTTTTCTACACTGCACTGCAGGAAGCCAATGCCTGTGCTAATGGGACTGCAATGAAAGCATAGGCCTCCCTGTGAAATCAAAGTGATTGGACATTGTTCTAACTAGGATTAAATTTTTGCTTTTAAATAGAATGTGGATGAGCTAGATATGTGCATGCATTATTTTGTCTTAAAGTGTAACAAATTGAGTAAATTAACTTCATGCTGAGAAATAGAGATATTACTCAATTGTAGAAAATCTCATCCTGGGTGAGAATTATTGTACAATTTCCTGTGTGTTTTGAATGAGGCACTTCAGTGTGAATAAAAAGATACACATATTACATTCTAGAAAGGAAAATAACAACTTCACATAAGAAAGATTCAATGCTATCGATTTTCTGTTATTTTATGCAATTCAAAAGTGGTAAGAGTGCAGATTGAAGAACTTCGTGCAAATCATAAGTTTTCATTTTCAAAACAATACACTTAACAATTACATTAGCAGTAAAAGGGCTTCTTTCAGGCTATTGTTCATGATGACTGTATCTCAATCTGGAATTTGAAAGGGCTCTAATATTAGCAATCTGAACAACATGAAAATCACCACCTGAGTCTATTGCAGACACAATTCTTTTACTTTTCATAAGACCTGTGGAACCAAGTTAAGACCTGCAAAATGATAAGAGAAATAAGATTTTGAAACGTTTTTGTCAAGCACTGGACTGTATACAACATGTAAAAGGAATAAATCAATCTTAAAGACACAGCCAAATTGATCTTATGAATACAAACATGGACTCTAACATACATGTTTAATTAACATAATATGGAAAAATGACCTTATACTGGAGTAGCATTAACCATGATTATTTATAATTCTCTTAAAACATTAACTTGCCTTTCAAAAAAATACAAGTCTTGGGTAGGAGCCACTTTACTAAAAAAAACAGTTTTCTATTAATTATACTGTAAGAAATAAAATAGAGGACTGTGAAGATGACTCAGGGGATCTAGTCAACTCCCTACAAGCACAAACAACGTCAGTTTGAATCCTCAGGACTCATGTAAGTGCTGTGTGGTCATGGTACCCCATCTGTAATCCCAGGGTTTAGGAGGCAAAGACATAGAATCCATCCTCTAGGCAAGCTAGATAGATAAATTAGCTAAATAGGTGAAGCTCTGGGTTCAAGTGAGATACCCTGCCTCAAAAGAGAGAGATAAGAGGGCCTACACCTATTACATTCTCTCTAAAATAACAATGGCTTTCCCATTTATCTGACACTAGCCACTCTCCATTAGAGAATTTGCTTCTATTTTTCAGATGGATGCAGATCCTAATGAGAGAACCAGCTCATTATACCTCAAAAGGGCCCCAGCTGAAACTAAGAGAAATTGAGGAAATGAGCAAGAGTGCTGCTTTCTTGGTGAACTTGTACCAGAACAATGGTGAAGGAGATAGACACAGAGAACACTCAACTCCTACCAAACCAGACACCAGAGACACAGAGTCTTTCAAGACCTCATCACTGAAGCAGGCTTAAAATGAACCCAACATGGCTCAGGGAAAATTTGCAGAAGAGAGGTTGAAAAAATGTTAGAGCCATACATTGTGTCATTATGCACAGAGACATTGCCTCTTACCCATAACTGATAGCTAGCTCCACAATGCACTACCCATATTCCCCAATGAGGAGGGTCTCTGCAGAGGGAGGAGGCTAATGATGGTATCACCATGACTGTGTGCACACTGTGTACATAACTAATTAAAAAGAGACAGAGAGAGAAATACAGGAAGACACCAAAGAGTCAATCAGTCCTCCACATGCAGGTGCATGTGTACCTGTATACACCTATATCCATATGGCTACAAACACACACATACACACACACACACACACCAAACAATAGATTATAATTGCATAATAACACAAATATTAAGGGTTCTGAAAGTAGGAAATGTTGTGTAGTGTCAGATGTCTGTCTGCCTGCAGAAAATACTGAGGCAGGAGAGAAAAAGGAGTGGTGATTTAGTTTT
The DNA here is from genome assembly GCF_020740685.1 of Jaculus jaculus. Lineage (NCBI taxonomy): Eukaryota > Metazoa > Chordata > Mammalia > Rodentia > Dipodidae > Jaculus > Jaculus jaculus. The sequence goes on along the minus strand of NC_059125.1, from coordinate 21,180,044 downwards.
GTTTGAGACAGACTATTCTTTTTTTTAAAAAAATTTAATTTATTAGTTTTCTTTTCAGTAAATACAGGCAGTTTGGTACCATTATTTAGGCTCATCTGTGATCTACCCCTTCCCATTAGACCCTCCTTGTTAATGAAAATGGGTCGTGCATTGTGGAGTTAGCCCCCAGTTATTGGTATGGTAAATGTCTCTGCAAATCATGACCCAACATGTGACTCTGACATTCTTTCCGCCCCCTCTTCCGCAAAATTTCCTTAAAGCAGAGAGCCAGAGCCTCAGAGGCTCCCAACACCTCAGCACTGCGACAGACTATTCTTATGTCCTCCAGGCTAACATAGTAAGAGCTGGTGAGCTTTTGATCCTTCTAGCTCATCTGTCCAAACTCTAGGATTGTAGACCTGTGTCACCATGCCCAGAGTTTCTTGGGAGAACTACTTTCTGTATGTTCAGTGGATAAGGCATGAGCATAAAGAACAAGCATATGTGTCGCAACAGAATATACAATGTCTGCAGGAGTAACCTTTGGATAGCACAAACTGCTCTTCAAATACGTCAACAAGGATCTATGAGGGAAATGTTTGAGTTTTGTATATGCAACAAAGAATTTTCATTAAGTTAGTAGTAATGGGCTTCTGTTCTTAATAAATTTCAAGAAGACTAAGTGGCCTACTTATCATACATAACTAGAAGATTGGGTAAAGTGCACGAAGTAGAGAAGTAGGGATTCAGACATAGGACAATGACTTCTGGAAATACCGAAGAGCAAAAATCTGAAGAAAGTAGGCTTGGGGAGTACTTTCGCCTTTCTGCCAGGAGGCACTTTGGGAATTTGGTTATTTCTTAGATGAAGAAACCAAACACAATTTGATGGTTTAGTGGAGTTGGGGATCTTGGGAAGAACAGAATTGTATAATACAGTAGCCAAAAGGAGAGAGATTAGGCTTGAGAGATAGCTTAGTGGTTAAGGTACTTACCTGCAAAGCCAAAGGACCCAGGTTTGCTTATACAGGGCCATATAATCCTGATGCACAAGGTGGGGCATGCATATAGAATTTGTTTCCAGTGGCTGGAGGCCCTGGTGTACCCATTATCCCTCTCTCACTCTTTCTTCTTCTTCATCTTTGTCTTTGTCTTCATCTTCATCTTCTCCACTTTCTCTTTCACCTTCTCCTCCTCCTCCTTCTTCTTCAACCTCTCTGACTTTTTCAAATAAATTAATGTTTAAAATAAAAAAAGGAGGGAGATACACAGGGGAAAAAAAAAAAAAACACTGGTTAATGAATTTGGAGTTCCCTTAAACCTGTGATTATTTAGTAAGGACATATCGAGTTGTAATTTTGAAACACAGAGAACCAGAGAACAGTGGGCTCTTGGAGCCAGCACTGAGCAACTTGTGGTAGGTTAAATAAGCTTGGAGTCATTTAGATTATTCTTGCATAATTTGAAATGTTAGTGTCTGTTTTAGAGGAAAAGTGATAATTTTTTTTCATTTAAATTGTTATAGGAATGCGTAGGCCTGCACTTCAAAATAAAAAGACACATTTTAAAAATAGTTTTGTTGAAGACTTCCAGGTAAGATGGATGCAGAAGAGTCATACCAATCCAACCTAGGGAGGGATTTGAGCAAAACCCCAGCAAGGTATACTCTTCATCTGAAAAGTGAAGGTGTATAGGTTTTATCGGCCACAGAAGGGAAGAAGGAGAAACTAACTTCTACTAGAAAGGAGGAAATTGGCCAGAATCCCACTGAGAAGCTTGTAGACTCGACCTGATCTGTGTGGACCTGCACACCTGCCCAGCATCCAGTTGCAGGAGCAGAGACCAAACAACGGAATTTTCAACCTCATCAGCCTCCTTGGAAAGTCAAGAAACTTAAAGGGGAGATAGGAGAGGAGCTGCTGAAGGAAACATAGGCAGGACCAACTGAGAAATTCCAGTACAACTTCAGCTTTCCTGCTCTTTCCTATACCCCAAAGACAGCACCATGGCTCTCTGGAGAACACATTAAGCTCCTGGCAGCAGGACATCAAGCAGAGATGATCAGAACACCAGATTTACAGCACAACAGAGGTATTGAGGTAGGCACTCAGCATTGGTGATATTGGCAGCCATCCCAAAAGGTAACGATGCCAACTGACAAAAAAAGCAGGTACATATGCCTTCACTGGAAGTGCTAATTTCTCTTTCCACATCAGGGCAGGTTATGGGTTACATATTCTTGATTGGCTTTACCAGTCTCAATTAAGCTGTATTTGTGGATTGACTATTGTTGTCTTTGATGCTTTCTGACTCATAGGGCCTTTATCTTGTTATTCTCTCATTATTGGGGGCAGGGTCAGATTCAGACATAGGCTGACCCAGAACCCATTTCAGAACAGAAATCTCAAAATCCCAGTTTACAGGATTAAGGCTGTAGAGCAACGCACCACCTTAGGAATTTTGGCTTTGTAAGGTTATCTGTTTGTTTCAAACCCCACACTTGCATATGCTATGGTGGTTTTTATCAAATATATATACTGTTCAGTTGAATTTTAGAATTTGCCAGCAAATTGCTCCACCCAGCCCACTAGGATATTGAATATCAGGGAAACTCAGCACCTATGATTACTTTTGCTATTGACTTGGTACCTTAAAATCCTACTCTGAAGGTAAATAAAGTTGGATTTCCAAATCTGAAAGCACTGGAGATAATTAGAAAACCAAATAGTCAAATCAACTCAGGATGCAATCATCGTAACATTATAATACAAGAAACACAAAGAATCAAGACAATGAAATCACACAAAAAATGATAAATCCATCAGAAATGGCCCCCAGTGGGACTTTTTTAGATGATATGCGAAATATCAATAAAATGATTTTATCTATAATCAGAGAAACAAAACAAGTAATCAAAGGAATCAAAGAAGAAAACAAAGGAATTAAAGAAGAAAACAAACTCCTGAAAACATTCCAAGAGAACACAGGAAACCAGCTTAATGTAGTAAGGAGGCCATTTACAAGACATGAGTAAGGAAATAGAAATAGTGAAGAAAATGAAAACAGGCAGAAATTTTAGTACTGAAAAACACAGCTAGTTAAATAAAAAGCTCTGTGGGAATTCTGACCAGTAGAATGGATGAAGAGAACAGAATGTTTAAACTACAAGACCAGATGGCAGATCTAATACCATCCAACAAGAGAAACACAAGCTAATAGGTGTGAATGGGAATTTCAAGATATCCAGGACAATATAAAATGATCAGAAAATAATTCTGGGTATAGTATAAAGAAGAATTTCAATCCAGAGGCTTAGTAAGCATTTTCAACAAAATCATAGAAGAAAATTTTCCCCAAATTTGGAAAGAAATGCCAATGCAGATACAATAAGCTTTTAGAACACCAAACAGACAAAACCTGCAAAGAACCTCTCCTCAACATGTTATAATTAAAATACTAAACATGCAAAGCAAAGAAAATATATTGAAAGCAGTTAGAGAGAAAAAGCAAGTCACCTATAAAAGCAACCCCATCAGGATCACAGAAGATTACTCCACACAAATTTTAAAAGCCAGAAGGGCTTGGAATGATGCATTCCAAGTTCATACTTTTAACAATTGTCAACAAAGAACACTTTACCCTGCAAAGATATCTATCTGAATTTATGGGGAAATAAGGATGAACAGGTGAAAAGTATTTATGACAACTAAGCTAGCTCTATAGAAAATATTGAAAGAATCCTTCACACTAAAGAGAAAGCAAAGCGCACATACAAGGAAACAAGAAAAAAATAAATAATACTCAAATAAAAGTTAAAACAAACAAGTAAGGGGAAACAAGGAGCAGTGCAAAACAAGAAGAATGGCAAGAATAAACACACACCTTTCAATAATAACTCTTAATATCAATGGCTTCAATATCCCAACCAAAGGACACAGGCTTACAAACTAGATTAAAAGGCAGGATCCTGCAGTTTGATGCCTCCAGGAAACTCATCTCTCAATAAAAGTTAAACACTACTTAGGGTGAAAGGATGGAAAATGGTGTTTCAAGCAAATGGGCCTAGGAAACCAGCAGAGGTTGCTATCCTCATATCTGACAGGATCGACTTCAAAATAACATTAGTGAGGAAAGATAAACATGGCCACCATATACTGATTAAAGGAACACTCCAACAGGAGGACATTACAATCCTAAACATAGATGCACCTAACATGGGGAATCCCAATTTCATCAAACAAACACCTTAAGGTCACAGATAAAATCAAACACAATTACAGTGGGTGACTTCAATTCCCCACTGTCATCAATTGATATGCCGTCCTGCAAAAATAAATGAATAAATAAACAGAGAGACATCTACATTACATGATGTCATGGAACAAATGAACCTAACAGATATCTACAGAACATTCCATTCAAATGCTTAAGAATACACATTTTTCTCAGCAGCATATGGAACATTATCTGAAAGATACCATATATTATGACAAAAAGCAAATCTTGACAAACTCAGGAAAATTAAAATAATCCCTTACACTCTATCTGAACACAATGGGATTAAAATACAAATCAGGGGCTGGAGAGATGGCTTAGCGGTTAAGCGCTTGCCTGTGAAGCCTAAGGACCCCAGTTCGAGGCTCGGTTCCCCAGGTCCCACGTTAGCCAGATGCACAAGGGGGCGCATGCATCTGGAGTTCGTTTGCAGAGGCTGGAAGCCCTGGCACGCCCATTCTCTCTCTCTCCCCCTATCTGTCTTTCTCTCTGTGTCTGTCACTCTCAAATAAATAAAAATAAATAAATAAATAAGCATAATAGATAAATAAATAAATACAAATCAGCAAAAAGAAAAAAAAATACAGAGCATATAGACATTCATGGAGGTAAAATAGTACACTACTGAATGTTGAATAGGTCTTTGAAGAAATAAAAATGGATATCAATGAATACATAGAATCAAATGATGATGAGAACATAACACACCAAATCATTTGGGATACAATGAAGGCAGTCCTAAGAGGGAAATTTATAGCTCTAAGTGCCTATACTAAGAAATTAGAGAGTTTATAAGTAAACAATTTATTCCTTCACCTTAAGGCCTTGGAAAAAAGAAGAACAAGGCAACCTGAAAATCAGTAGATGGAAAAAAAATAATAAAGATTAGTGCAGAAATTAATGAAATAGAACCCCTCCCCAAAAATCCAAAGAATCAATGAAACAAAGAGTTGGTTCCTTGAATGGATAAACAAGATTGATGAACCTGTAGCAAATCTGACCAGATAAAAAGAGAGAAGAGACAAAAACTAATAAAATTAGAGAATAAAAAGGCACAATAACAACAGACAACAAAGAAATTCTGTAAATCATAAGGATATACATTAAGAACATATATGTCTCTAAGTTTGAAAATATGAAAGAAATGAATGATTTCCTTGAGTCATATGACATACCAATTTTTTTTTTAATTTTTGATTTTTGGTTTTTTTTGACATACCAAACTTTAACCAAGATGAGATCAACCATTTAAATAAACCTATAACAAGTATGGAGGACCAAGCAGTCATAAAACGTCTCCTTTCTAAAAAAAGCCCAAGTCCACATGGATTCACTGGTAAATTTTACCAGACCTTCATGGAATGATTAATCCCACTGCTTCTTAAAAATTTCCATAAAGTAGAAAAAGAAGGAATTCTACAGAACACCTTCTATGAAGACAGCATTACCCTGAGACCAAAACCACACAAAGACATAACAAAAAGATAATTACAGAACAATCTCCCTCATTTACATAGATGTAAAAATATAGGTAAACAAAATACATGAATATATCAAAAAGACTATTCATTCTGACCACGTAGGCTTCATCCCAGAGATGTAGGGATGGTTGAACACTTGCAATTTGATAAATGTAATACACTATATAAATGGACTGAAGAACAGAAATCATACGAACATCTCAACAGATGCAGCAAAAGCATTTGACAAAATCCAAAATCCCTTTATGTCCTACAGAGGGCTGGAGAGATGGCTTAGGGGTTAAGTGCTTGCCTTTGAAGCCTAAGGATCCCGGTTCGAGGCTCGATTCCCCAGGACACACATTAGTCAGATGCACAAGGGGCACACACATTTGGAGTTCGTTTGCAGTGGCCACAAGCCCTGGTGCACCCATTCTCAATCTCTCTCTCTCTCTCTCTCTCTCTCTCTCTCTCTCTCTCTCTCTCCCTCCCTCCCTCCCTCCCTCCCTCCTTCTTTCTTTCTCTCTGTCACTCTCAAATAAATAAATAAATAATAAATAAAAAGTCCTACAGAAACTGGGAATAGAAGGAACATATCTCAACATAATAAAAGCTATTTATGACAAACCTAGAGCCAAGAAACTACTAAATCTGGAAAAACTTGAAGCCTTTCCACTGAATTCAGGAAAAAAATGAGGATTTACACTCTCCCCAAGTTTATTACTATACTACTGGAGGACCTAACTATAGCCACAAGGCAACAGATATTCATAAAAGGGGTATAGATCGGAAAGGAAGAGATAAAATTATTATTTACAGATGATATGATTCTATACATAAAGGCCCCTTAAGAATCTACCAGCAAACTTATAGCTGACAAACACTTTTAGCAATGTAGCAGGATACAAAATAAACACACAGAAATCAGTAGCTTCCCTATATACTAACAACAAACATGAGGGCAATAAGATCAGTGAATCTCTCCTATTCACAATTGCATCAATAGAATAAAATAAAATAACAGCAAAAACAGTTGCATCAAAAAAAAAAACATACCTTTTAAAAAGCTTAATTGAGGAAATGAAGGGTTTCTACAATGAGAACTTTAAAACACTCAAGCGAGAAATTGCAGAAGACACTAGGAAATGTAAAGACATCCATGTTCTTGGATTGGAAGAATCAATAATGTGTAATGTCAATCTTACTAAAAGCAATCTACATATTTAATGCAATCCCCATTAAAATTCCAATGTCATTCTTCACAAAAATAAAAAAAAATCCAAGGGGCTCAACTGAAACTAAGGACAATTGGTGAAACAAGCAAGGGTGATGTTTTCCTGTGAACCGGATACCAGCCAAAGGGGAAGGAGACCAATGCAGAGGAAAATCAACTCCTACCAAATCAGAGAGCCAGAACCTCAGAAGCCCCCAACACCTCAGCACTGAAGCAGACCAAAAATGAACCCAACATGGCTCAGGGAAATTTTGCGGAAGAGGGGGCGGAAAGAATGTCAGAGTCACATGTTGGGTCATGATTTGCAGAGACATTTAGCATACCAATAACTGGGGACTAACTCCACAATGCACGACCCATTTACATAAACTAGGAGGGTCTAATGGGAGGGGGTAGATCATAGATGAGCCTAAACAATGGTACCAAACTGCCTGTATTTGATGAAAAGAAAACTAATAAATCAAAAAAAAATAGATAATGATGGTAAACTTTCTTATAGCCACATTATAAGGTCAAAAGGTGTAAGTGAAATTAATTTTAATAGAACTTCTATGGCAATGAAATGTGTCTAGCCTCCTTCAAGATAGCAACAAAATTTGCCTTAGTTACTCCTAATAAAATCATTTCCAAGTGTGATATTAGTATTAATGATAAAAAAAATCCTAAAATTCATTCTGAAGCACAAAAAAACCTTGAATAGCCAAAACAATTTTGAGCAATACAAATAAAGTTGGTGGTAACACCATACCCAATTTTAAGCTATATTTTAAAGCTAAGGTAAGAAAAACAACATGGTACTGCCACAAAGACAGACAAAAAGGTCAATGGAGTAGGACCCAGATGTTAATCCAGGCAGCTACAGCCATCTGATTTTTGACAAAAATGCCAAAAATATTCATTCATTGGAGAAAAGACAGCCTCGTCAACAAGTGGTGCTGGGAAAATTGGATATCTATATGTAGAAGGATGAAAATAGATATTTTTCTTTCTCCATGCACAATAATTAAGTCCAAATGGACCTTAATATCAGACCTGAAACTGCTTGAGGGAAAGGTAGGGGAACCCTCCAACATATGACATAAGCAATAACTTTATGAATATAACCCCAGTTCTCAGAAAATTAAACCACTAATCAACCACTGGGATCTCATGAATTTACAAAGCTTTTGTACAGCAAAGGACACTACGAATAAAGAGAAAACCTACAGAATGGGAGAAAATCATTGCCAGCTATACATCTGACAGAGGATTAATATCCGGAATACACAAATAACTCAAAAAACAAAACAATAAGGAATCAAACAACCTAATTAAAAATGGGCTATGGAACGAAAAAGAGAGTTCACAAAGACAGAAATACAGATGGCATATAAACATCTAAAATAGTGTTCTACATACTTAGCTATCAGGGAGATGCAAATTAAAACTACTTTGGGATCCCATATCTCTCCTGTCAGAATGGCTATCATCAAGAAAGTAAATGAAGCCGGGTGTGGTGGTGCACGCCTTTAATCCCAGCACTCGGGAGGCAGAGGTAGGAGGATTGCCATGAGTTCAAGGCCACCCTGAGATGACAGAGTTAATTCCAGGTCAGCCTGGACCAGAGTGAGACCCTACCTCGAAAAACCAAAAAAAAAAAAAAAGGAAATGACAATAAATGTTGGCAAGGATGTGGAAAAAGGGGAACCCTTCTACACTGTTGGAGGAAATCTACCCTGACACAGCCATTGTGGAAATCAATGTGGAGGTTCTGGAGACAGCTAAAATAGATTTACCATATCATACAGCTATAGAATTCCTAGGCACATATCCTAATGACTCTTCTCACTACGTTAGAGATACTTACACAACCATGCTTTTTGCTTCTTTATGCACAATAACTAGGAAATGGAACCAGCCTAGATGTTCCTCAACAGGTGAATGGATAATAAAAATGTGGTACATTTACACAATAAAGTTTTATTTGGGGATAACAAAAAATGAAATTATGAAACTTGCAGGGAAATGGATGGATCTGGAAAGGATTATACTAAGTGAGGTAACCCAGGCCCAGAAAGCCAAACACTGCATGCTCACTCTCATATATATATGTATATCCTAGCTACAAATAGTTAGACTTGGGCTGGAGAGATGGCTTAGCGGTTAAACGCTTGCCTGTAAAGCCTAAGGACCCCGGTTCCAGGCTCGGTTCCCCAGGTCCCACGTTAGCCAGATGCACAAGGGGGCGCACGCGTCTGGAGTTCGTTTGCAGAGGCTGGAAGCCCTGGCGCGCCCATTCTCTCTCTCTCCCTCTATCTGTCTTTCTCTCTGTGTCTGTCACTCTCAAATAAATAAATAAAAATTTTAAAAAAAATAGTTAGACTTGTGTGAGTTGGAACCAAAACTTGGTAGCAGAGACCAGTATGGTAAAAACATGCTATAAGGGAGGGAGGAGAGGGAAGGACTTTAGGGGATGATGTAAATATAAGAACAGATTATAGGGAGAGGAAAGGCCTAAATGAGGCCAGGGGAAGAGATTGAGTAAGAGATGGTGCGTGGAGGGTCAAACAAAATTAAAGATATTCTGAATAAGACACATGAATAACTACTTCTTTGGATAATGGCACATCCAGAAGCCATAGATTGCTACTAGAAAACTTTCAGTTTCATTTTTTTTGCCTTTAATAATTTTCATACATGTATGTACCTTAGCCCTCCAGTTACTCTGTCTTCTCCCCATCTATCTCCCATTAATGTTCCTTTTCCCCATTAATCCCCACCTTGTTTACATGCCTTTTTCACCCACTGAGTTACATTGCAGTTTCTTACATGATCATGGATGGAAGACTATTTACTGTGAAATGGAAAATTTACCAGTGACTACACCAGTAATAATTAACTGTCCTTAGCTACTTTGGGAGGTGTGTGGTTCTTGTATTTTTTCCCATTGATGGCAAAGTATTGACGTCAAACAGGACATCTAAATTCCCCATTCCATAGCTCAGAGAACCTAAAGGAAGAAAGGGCCAAAGGAAAGGAATGTAAGTTCAGGAGGATGGAGAGGAGAGCTGCAAAAGACTGTCCTCTAGTTATGACTTGGCCATTATACTCATGAATTCACTGCAGTTATGATTTTCTTCAGAACACTGAGTCTGGGTGATCTCATCTAAAATCCTTCCCAGGCCTTGAGTCTCCTATGATGAAAACATGATGGTGAAGTTTAATTTAATTTAATTTCTCCTTGTAGCTTTTGAGGAAGGCATGTTTAATTCTGGCTCCAAAGAATCCTGCATCTTATTCACTTTCCCTTCACTTCCATGATCTCTCTTACTTTCTTCATCAGCAACTTTAACTCTGAATTAAATATGCTAAGTTAAAAGAGTTATTCCATGAATGATTTTATCTCTTGTATAAATACTTACTCTGCTTGCTATTCAAGCCTTAGGCAGTTTGATTCACTGGAAGCAGACATGAGGTTTATGGTTCTTGATCTGCTCAGTAAGATAGTAGCATACTGGATGTATACAAGACTTGTAAAGGGATTCTATATTGAGCCTGTTGTGTGGTGCAAGATGAATGCCCCAGATTATGGTTTTTGCCCTGCCAACAGATCAATAGCTAACCATCTGAACTATCAGTGGTGCCATGGGGCATCAGCTGATCATAGTTTCATTAGTTAACTCAGACAACACTGTGTGATGTAGAGATATGTCATCAAGCTGAACCCATGGAACAATGAACACATGTGGGTTAGTTTTTTAGAAAATGGAAACTTTTACTTAACTGTGTCACTATCTTAGCTATTGTTTCTATTCGTTGTCAACAACTTTCTTTCATAGCAAATATTCACTTACCTCTCAATATTTATATAATGCTATAAACAACTGATGTGATAGCAATTATGTTGAGAAGCAATATTTTAAAAAACCAATAATACACAGGAGAAATATTGTTATTGAGCAAAGAAACCATGGTAAATAAAGTTTATTGGATGTTGTGCAGCTATCAACTACATAAACCTTCCAACAGTCAAGTAGTTTTAGCCCCATTATTCACGAAATAGAGGATCAAAGGAGTTTAAGAAAGTTGGCAAAACATGCAAGGGTGCTGTTTTCCTGGTGAACCGGATACCAACACAAGGGGGAAGGAGACCAACACAGAGAAAAATCAATGCCTACCAAATCAGAGAGCCAGAGCCTCAGAGGCCCCCAACACCGCATCACTGAAGCAGACCACAAATGAACCCAAAATGGCTCAGGGAAATTTTGCAGAAGAGGGGGAGGAAAGAATGTCAGAGCCACATGTTGGGTCATGATATGCAGAGACATTTATCTTACCCATAACTGTGGGTTAACTCCACAATGCACGACCCATATAACTCAACAAGGAGGGGCCAATGGGGAGGGGGTAGGTCACAGATGAACCGAATAATGATACCAAACTGACTGTATACTGAATACAAAACTAATGAATAAAAAATTATGAATAAATAAATAAATAAGGGTTTAAAAATCTTTTCCCTCAACATCAATTAATCAAATAAATAAATAATAGAAAATTAAAACAAAAAAGAAACTTGTTTCACATTACAGTAAAGTGGGAGACTTCAATTCTTTTCCCTAAGACTTTTCTCCTGAAATTGTACTACATCGTCCTTTATAGTAGTGGTTGATAACAAGGAACCTGAAGATATAGTCTTAATCCTCCCAATAACTTCTGTAGTAATAATGAGAAAGGAAGTCATTTTTATGTATCTTCATAGGTGTATACAGTTATTTTTCTATGATTCATAAATAATCTTTCTCCTGATTCTCATCATTAGTTTTCTCTATTTTGTTTGATTCCTTGTTTATCATTAACTCTTATCCTGTATATGAAAATTGAAATCCTGAATTCATTCCACCATTGTCTTTGTCAAACCCAATAGCATGCCAAACTTGTTCACTCTGAATTCTCTGCCTGATTTTTACATAATTTATCATTCTTTCCTTCTGTTTAGTAATTACCCATCACTTCCATTTCCTGTTTCTCTAATACTTTAGTATTTTACACACAACTCTGTGGAACACACACAAATGTTGTAGATTAGTTATGATTGTAGGAAGAAAAATCTTATGCATGTGCTTTATAGGATTCAGTTTTATTCAGTCTAAAGTAAGTTTACTCATGTGTACATTTACATTAACTGAGATTTTTGTATGTACCAGACACTGTTCTACTCACTGAAGAGTGAGCAGTGATCAAGTTGGACATCCTTAACCTACTCATAAAGCTCAGTTCTAGTTGAGGGAGATAGAAGATTCAAAACATAAGTGAGGTAACCCAGGCACAGAAAACCAAACATCCCATGTCCTCTCTTACTGTGGATCCTAGCTATAAATAACTGGACTTCTGCATGAATAGGAAGAAAACTCAGTAGCATAGGCCAGTAAGCTAGAAAGGAGATATAAAGGGAATAGAAAGGGAGGGAGGGGGGACCTAATAGGATGGTATTGTATATATATAAGCAGAAGAACAGATTAATGGGAGTGAAATGGCCTAAGTGAGGTCAGTGGAAAAGATTTAGTAAAGAAAGATGGAGGGAACACTAATCAAAATCTAAGAGTATATAAATAAGTCATATGGAAACCTACATTTTACACAATGAAACACTCAGAAGCCATAGATTGTTACTATAAAAGTTTAAGTGCCAGTGATGGGATACCTTCCAGTGAGTTGTTGGCCAGGGAGGTCCCTAATACCCCCCCCCCAAACATTACAGGCCATTACAAATGCCCCTGGCTTCCCACCAGGAATAGGTGTTAAGACCCTATTGTTAAAGACTCCACATACTTGGCCTGCAAGATCACTGAGAAACCATGCTGGAGCTGAGCTGAAAACCTCCTCCATGTACACCAGCTGACATAAAGCTGGAAAAAGTCATGCTGCATGCAGTTCAATGATAGAAAGAGAGAGAAATCACCAGTGAAGATACTCAACAGTGGATACTGCAAACCTTATATTTGGCCAGCTAGGCCAAATGAGCCAACGGGTACAATAGTGGCATGTCTGTTATTGGGGAAGCCAACTGCCCTCTAATTGGACTGGAGGCCCACTCCATGGGAGGGAATATATCCCTGATAATGAAAACTTGCAACCGGTGTAGCTGTGAGCCCTAGGGATATAATGTGTGCTGCTGTGTAGGTAAAAGTACATACTATGCTCACCAAACTGCTCAGCAAGCACTTCTCTTAACGTTCATACCCATACATTAATGCTACTCTCATTTTTGGTTACAGAACTTTCTCTTTTCAGATGGTGATGACCTTGGGATGACTCACAAGGCACCATGGTTCTGGGAAGAAGTAACAGAGGAGTACTCAGCACTGAAATATCTCAATCACACCTTCCATGGCTCAGGGTACATTGTGAAAGAGGAGGTGAAAAGAATGTAAGAGCCAAAGGAAGGGTAGGACTCCTTACAACGTGCTCCTCCAGACACAAAATGGCCTGGATATCCATGCCTCACAGTGCCTGACACTACCTACACAAGACCATCATAATAGGAAGAAAATATCATGACATCAAAATAAAATAGAGACTGATTAAGAGGGCGAGGTGATATGATGGAGTGTGGAGTTTCAAAGAGGAAAGTTGGAGAAGGGTGGGGATTACCATGGGATATTGTTTACAATTATGGAAGTTGTCAATAAAAATATTTAAAAAAAATTTAAAATGCTGTTTATTTGCAAGGAGAATCCCCTTCCTCAAAGACAGATACTACTGTGTTTGTGTATCTTGCCTAAAATTAATTTTCTGTGCATACACACACATACCTTGTCTTCATATATTTTTGTGATGCTATTACAAAATTAGCTTTATATTTCCATGTATCCAGTGAGTAGTTTTTGGTGAGGATACTTTACAAGACCAAATCACATTTGCTGGAAATCGTTTGCTTCCTCTCATTACCAATGACATTATCTGGGACTACATCCAAATAAGTATTTTCCTAGTCACTCAGCTTAATTGGCATTTTTCAATAATTTTGTTCATTTAAAATAATTGCAAAGCTACATGAAGGTAGCTTAATATGTAAATATGGCAATTGAATTGAAATTATGAAGTCAAGAATCATGTCTTCAGCCACAAAATGTTTCTTTTCATTTCAATAGACAGTGGATTCTGATCAAATAGCTAGGAAATGTGGTATTTAACTATAATCATTCCATTGACTGATGGTTCTGGTTGCTTTATGTAGCTACATTTGAGAAACAAAATTCAAAGGCAAGGGTATTGGAAAGGCAATTAGTGTATTGACTACATGGCTGTCTTTAAGGAAAAAAAATAAAGAAATAGAAATTTAGAAAGGAAAAGAGACTTAAGAATTACTTTATTCATGAGGTAGATTAAATTCATGTTGATTTTACCTGTAAGACACTGATATGTGCTTGAAAATGATGTGTAATCTGTGGCTTAAGGAAATTTAGCACAGCAATATCTGTACTTAATAATAACAAATAAGAATAAATAAATAACAAACAGCAAATGTTTATTCTTAGCTAAAGAAATGTCTTAGGCTACAGATAGATGATCTCTGGTCTTCTGTTAAGGATGATCATAATTTAAAGAAGTAAAGCCTAATATAATTTCCATACTTTGAAATAGATTTATTTTCCTTCTCCACATGGATACATTGAATCAGTTCTGGGGATCATGAGATCTTATGGATTTGAAATAATGTATTCCTATGGGGATATTCCAACTAAAGTTAGTCTTTCTACAAGAACAAAACTGAGAGCTTCCCCTTTTCAGGGTAAATGTTTTTTTTTCAGTTTAGGAATGATTCATATGATCTGTTATTGTTTTGAGGCAGGGTCTTTCTCTAACCAAGACTTATCTGGAGCTCACTATTTTTCCTTTGGCTTAATTAATTATTATTATCATTAACCACATATTTTGTATGGATATATCATGTGTTGATACCCTCTTTTCCCTTGTCCCTGTTCCTTTTCTGCTGGTGACCCTTCTCAGTGGGGTTGCAGGTATTCCCTGTGGCATTGTGGGTTATGTGTTGTGGGAGCAGCAGACAGGTTAGTGGGGGTGGGAAGGAATGCCTCTAGGCATGATGCTCAACTTATGGCTCTTACAATCTTTCTGTAATCTTCCAAAAATTTCTCTGAGCCCTGTTGGGTGTGCTTTAAATCTACTTCAGTGATGAGCTCTTAGGAGGCTCTGGATCTCTATTTTGGTATGTGTTGAGTATACTCAGGGTCTGTCTCCTTCACCCTGGCACTGATTATCAGGTACCACATGGAAGCAGGATTCTTGCTCATCTCCTCAATTCCTCTTTGCTTTCAGCTGTGGCTTTGCTGAAGTGCAAGGGGCAGTTTATCTCCTCTGGGCTCACTACCTCCCAAAAAAGACCAAAATTCTCCAACAGAGAATAAAGTCTCCATAGTTTAAATGGGATAAGCATTATTTAGGGAGAATTTGATGTATATAGCCCCCTTTCTAGCCAAAGACTAATGAGAGCTTGACACTGGAGAGCACAATCTTTGTCTCCGTAAGATTCTGGTCTGGTTTCCAATTTCAGATATGGGAGCAGATGTCTTAGTCAATCAGAAAGCTATTGGTTACACACTGAGGCTATGTGTCACTATTACACTGGCATGTACATCCTGTTGGGGTGTTTTGCTTTGAGTTGCTTAAATCTCTTCTTACTCATAAAATTGTTGATCATTTTCCCCAGTAGCTCATGTAGCACTTCCCAGCACTAGATGGACTAATTGTCTGGGGATTGGCTCTTTTCTGGATTCCAGCCAGGTTGCTCCATTCTTTGGGTTGGCTGCATATGGTGTGTTCAGCAATAGGATTGTTCTTACCTTTTGCCTCAGGTAGGTAATCGAGTGCTTTGTCAGTAACCTGTCTTGTTTTGAAGACCTCATAGGTCTCTACAATCAACAGTGGAGCTCACTCTTTACTCAAGGCTAGCTCCAAACCCAGAGCCATATATCTTCATCAGCAGCATATTGAGTGCTGGGATCATAAGTGTAAGCCCCTCCCCCGTCTTTCAAAATTTTAAAGTTTATTATTTATTGAGCAGTAATGTTCAAAAGATTTAAAAAATTCCCTTTGGTACATTTTCTTCTACAGGTAAAATTTCTTAAGCTATTGTAACAAATTAAAGATACCAACTTGGCTTTGTGATTTATGAATTTACACATAGCTATTACAAAATGTCATGAGCTAGTCTACTCTCCATTGTTTTGTAGTCTTACCTTACAGAATGTAGAAATGGTGAAATTGAGGAGGACAAGGAACCTGACTAACTTGCACCTATATGAGGGTTGCTGCATCTTATAGATCAATTATTCCCCATTACATTTCTATGCCAATGTATTTTTAAACTATTTTATAATATGATCTTAAAAGAATTAATCAAATACCACATAATTTCTCTCATATGCAAAGCCTACATTTAAATATAAATACAGGGCTGGAGAGATGACTTAGCGGTTAGGTGCTTGCCTGTGAAGCCTAAGGACCCTGGTTCAAGGCTTGAGTCCCCAGGACCCACGTTAGCCAGATGCACAAGAGGGCGCATGCGTCTGGAGTTTGTTTGCAGTGGCTGGAAGCCCTGGCTCACCCGTTCTCTGTCTGTCTCTATCTGCCTTTTTCTCTCTCTGTCTGTTGCTCTTAAATAAGTAAATAAACAAAAAAAAATAAAAATAAAAAAATATATAAAATAAATGTAAATGCAAAAATATGTGTCATGAAATCAAAAGCGAACTATATGGGAAGAGGAAGGTGGCTATTGATAGGGGAAGAAGAAGATCAAGGGGGATAATAGGAGAGCAAATATGAGCATAGTACAAGTAGGAAAATGTCATACTGAAATAATGGAACCCATTATTTCACATCCTAACACTGAACACCAATAACAAATTGCATACATGAGGATATTTTCAGAGTTCTTCATCTATAATTAAGGTCATAGACTCTTTCTTAACACTTTTATACAGGACTTTTTACTTATCATCTAGTACCTAAAAGTCTAAGAGAAAGACTGAAAATAACAAAAACAGAAGAGATAGACAATAGTCTATAGTGTCAGAAAACTTTCTGTCTCTACTTCCCTTGTCAATGACATTACAGGCATATACAACTATGCCTGGATTTTTATGTGAAGGCTAAGGACCATACTCAATGGCTATTATTTTTAAAGGCTGTAATTACTATAACTATATCCACAAATGTTGGACATTCAACAGTAGGGAGATCTACTGTCATCAGAGAATGAATGTTAGCTATGGAAATTAACTCAAAGAATAACATGGCAAAAGAGAATTTTATTATCCTCATTTTGTCATTAGGAGATAGCATGGCTATAATTAACATTAGGTGAGAGCATCTAGTGTGTCTTACTTCAATGCTGTAAATTATAATTTCTTCATTTACAAAGTACATGTTATATTTAATGCCTTTTATATAAATGTGAATACATTAAGTGTTCAACACAAAATAGAAACCATTAATAATATTTATCTCCTTGGTTAACATATATTGTCATATATTGTCAAATATTATATATAATTATAATATATAATGTTATGTATTGATATATGTATATCTGTAATATATATATATATATGTATATATATATATATATATATATACATTCCAGACACAGTCTGCATGTAAAATTATCTTTTGATATAATTTAATAAGCAAATGTAATTTAATATAGGCTCTGTTCTTTTCTTCCTTTTATCCTCTCTCCCATCCTTCTTCTCTTCCTTCTCTCCTTGTCATAATACCTTCCTTCTCTTCCATCCTGCTTCCTTTCATTATTTGGTGGGTGTGGGGTACATGCGTGTGTATGCATATATGTGCACCCCAATGTGCACTGATGCAGAGGCTAGAGAAAAAAATATTGGTGATCTCTTTTATCACTCTTCCACTTTATTCCCTTGAAACAAATTTTCTCACTAAGCCTGGAGTTCATAAGTTTTCAGCTCTAGTGGCTCACCAATGTTAGCCCCAGAAATTGTCCTATCTCTGCCTCCTTTAGCAAAGTTATCATAAGCATATGTAGCCATGCCTGGCTTTTTATGTGAGGCTGGGGACAAAATTCAAATTATCATACTTGCATAGCAAATGCCCTTATTTACTAAGCCATTTCCCCAGACCCTCTTTATTTTATGTTTGATATATTTACTTCACTCTAAATCTTAGCAAAAAGGTATACTAAACATTTTATACATGGTTATAGTTTTTCTAAATAATTTGATTTGTTTACACACTGATTCACTTACATACCTACTATGTAACAATTGTTAAATTAGCTGGTGAAGATGGGAAATTAAAATTTACGCCTTCAAGAAGGTTAAGGTTAAATAGCAGAGTCAAGAAATCATCTACCATATTATACTGTGAAAACAGGGCAAGAGTTATGCATAGCATGTAAAGGAATCAGTGGATGGGGAGAGGTATAGGATGGAAATAGATTTGTAATGGCATAGGGAATAATGAACAAAGAAGTACTATTATTAAAGGAGTGGAAACTTCAGATAAACTCCACCAAAGGAATATTATTAAGTTAACAAAAGAAACAGAAGTGAGATATTTGATAAAATGTGAACAATATTTGTGAAAGGATAACATTGTAAAGAAAAGATGCTTACTCTGGAAAGATTTTTGTTACAGACTGTGTTTTCAAAATGCAAGCACCAATATAGTTTGTTCCACATATTTTATATACTTTATCATTGTTCTAATACAAATATACTATGTGTCTCCCATCTTGAACCTGGGTAGGCTTTTGGGCCATGCCTCTGATGTCATATAACTCCAGGGGTCTACTACTCAGCTTCATGCAGATATAAAGAAACATTGGAGACAAATAGCATATTAAAAGAAAGATTAATTTTAGCTCACAATTCTGCAGGTTTCAGTATGAGAGTGGAGAGCTCCATTGTTTTGTACCTCAACCAGGACAGTGCATCATGATAGGAGCGTATGGCAGAACAAGCAAATTGATTACATCATGAATCAGGAAGCCAAAAGAGTGAATATACCAGAATCATAATCATCTTCTATGGCATGCCTCCAATGCCCTAAGTAACTCACATAAGGCCCTACTGCCTAACATTCCTCAGAGTATCCTAATAGCACTACCCTGAAGACCAAGCCATCAACACATGGACATTTGAGGGACACTACACATCTTCACACCATAGGAAGAGAATAGGCCATAAAGAGTCATGCACCTTCTTCCATCTCTTTCTGGAAACATGTGTCTTGGGAGTACGGAGCCCACCATGAAAGACATCTACTGTCTCCAATACTTTTAAAATGAAAACAGAAATGGTAGAGTTGACAGAGTGGCATGAGGTGACCCCTTGTTTCAGCTGCCAGCTGCACACAACTTCATAGCCCAGATACATGGATGAAAGAGCTTTTGAGACAGTATTCAACCTTCCACACTGAAATTACTGGAGCTTCAAGAGAAATCCAAAATGAGAACTATCCTATATCAGTTTATTTCCTGAAATGTAAGAGAAAGTAGTAGGATTTACTAAGTTATTGTTAAACTATTATGTCTCACTATTCTTGTTAGGTGACTTAGTAATTGGGAACTAATAAAAGTAGTTATTGACAATCATTCTTTCTTGTGACTGAATGTGCAGTGTTCTCTCTCTCTTTCTCTCTCTCTCATATCTATGTGTACATGTTAGTATGTGAGGACTTTTGTGTATACAGACACACTTCTGTGGACAGGCATGTGGAGGCCATTGTCTTCCTCAGTCACTCTCCACTTTATTAAGATAGGATCTGTCACTGAACTGGGAGTTCACTGATTTGATCAGTCTAACTAGCTAACTTCCTAGTCCCAAAGATCCTCCTATCTCTGCTTCCTGAGTGTTGGTATTACAAGCATGTTCTGCTGCACATGGCTTTTCACAAAGTGCAGAGATCCAAATTCAGGTCCTCATACTTGTACAGCAAGTACTTTACCAACAGAGATGACTGCCTACAAGCTGAATTTGCAATGCTTTCTCTCATTCTTTTTATTTGTTGAAGCACTTCCCTTGTCCACAATTTTAGGTGTGCCAATTATGAAAATGTGCACTTTTGTCTAGTGAAATACAAAGTACACCATTTGCATTCAATGTGTATATAGTTAATAGATGCATAAGTGCTTCAGGGAGCTTTGTGTATTTAAAGCATGCTTGAGATGGGAACAATAGGAGATGATCCAACAGAAACAGGTTTGAGACAAATAATAAATGCTCTTGTGTACTAACCTGAAGCATTTTACTTAATTTTTAGAGTTATATGGACACATAGAAGGATTTAGCCAGTTGCATGCACATGATCAGATTCATCTTAGTAAGACATCTGCAGTAGTGATATTCAAGATAGGACAAGATAAAAATAAAGTGAATCAATAAATTATAGAGAAAAAAGTCATCTAAGGTGTTTGTAAGATTTCAAAACTATATAGCAGAATATTAGCTATATAAAATATGCACAATATATTTAATGGCAGTCTTCTAAATGGACTTTCAGTTACAGCAAAAAAATTTAATTACATCTCTTACATATACCCCTTTAGGGAAAATTTTTAAAGTTTCTTTATTTGATTTTATATTGTCTTTATAATTACTGATTATTTCTGACAGGCATAAATCGGTCCCAGTAGTACCACATCTGAGAGATAAGTAACTTTGTCCCACATGTATTAATTTCTTGTGATCTCAAGCAGTTAATAGACTTGAGCTAACTCATCATGCTAATCTTCTGGGAAATGAATTTGCTATCTGCTTGTACATTCTCTAAATTTAAACATATTCTCACTTTGAAAAATATGTTTTTAAAAATTGTTATCTGAAATTCATAATCTTTAAAAGTATGAGCAATTGTTCTCTACTAGACTTGTTAATAATGAAGCATGACTTACTTCACATATTTGCAATTGCTTAGAATGGTCAATTCCATGAGATACATATGTGTGTGGTAGAGAGGCTGTGGAGAGGGAGAGGAGGTATTGTTTACTTTTGGAAAGAAGCTTAATCTTTGAGCAAAGGAATGTCAAAACCATTCATAGGAAGAAGAAGAAATAATATTCCAGCAGTAAAATTTAGTAATCCTGAACCTGAGAGCCCGAGTAGATTCCATAGCCAATCCATAGGACTAGAGGGATGTGTCAAATGCTTCTGGTAGCATTTTGACAGCCTAAACATGGTGCTAGATTGAAATCCCATAGACTAAGCAACTTATAATTTTTTTTTCATGGTTTTGAAAATTGGAAGGTCAAGATCAAAGCACTAGGAGATTTTGTCTGGTAAGGACCCATTTCAAACAGACTATTCTCATTATATCATCACATAAGGAAAGGGCAAGAGTTCTTTTCCTATTCCTGTTCTTATCCTATTCCAAAGAGCTTTTTCTACATTTCTACTTCCCATTCCCACCACTGTGAGTGTTAAGATTTCAACATATGAATTTTGGAAGGATATAAACATTCAGGTAAAACACTTATCCAATAGTTATTCTCCTCTTTTCTGTTACATTAGAATTCCAATATTTTAGGCAGTGGGTCCAGCTAAATTAACTATATTTCCAATTTCTTAACCATGTGATATAATTAAGGCTGAGAAGATATATATAAAGGTTTCTATATACACTTCTGGGAATTGCATTAAGAACTGATCTACATAATTTATACAAACAAAAAGGGAAAATGTGAGAGTGAAAGCAAGTGAATGTGAGATAGAAACTAAAGAAATGGCTACTGGGATTATGAACACTTGTAAATTTGAAATTTTCCTAGCCATACAAGCAGGGTAAAAACATGCAGGGATTTTTTTACAACAATTTATTTATTATTTATTCGTAGGGAGAGGGAGAGAGAGAGAGAGAGAGAGAGAGAGAGAGAGAGGATAAGAATAAGTACACCACCTTCTTTGAAAATATGCCTTTGCAGTTGTGGTGGTTTGAATTGAAAATGTCCTCCATAGGCCCAAGTGTTTGAATAATTAATCTTCAGGTGGTGTTTTTGGGGAAGTCTTGAGAACCTTTAAGAGGTAAAGTCTTGCTGGAGAAAGTGTGTCACTAGAGGCAAGCCTTGAGGTTTTATAGTCCAGTCTCACTTACTCTTTGTTCTCTTTCACTCTCTCTTCTCTGTCTGCTGAAGTGACAATGTGATCCTGGCTTCCTGTTCCTGTCATGATTTCCCCATCACTGTGGACTCTATCCTCTAGACTATAAGCTGAATTAAATCATTTTCCTTTCAGAAGCTGCTTCTGGTCAGATATTTTATCCCAGCAATAAGAAAATAATGGATATAACTATCAACACCTGAAAAAGACTGGATAAAGCCCACTCACATTATGGAAGGCAAGCAACTTAAGGTCAATTGATAGCATATGATAAACATATGTCAACAAAAGATCTCCACGCCAGCAACTAGACTACTTTGATCAAACAAGTGAATGCCATAAACTAGAGAAATTGCCTCATACAATGGACCTTTTTAACCTGCAAATGCTTCTCTTTTATTGCATGGTAAGTACAGATTCTGAAGTTAATATGGCAAGAGAAAGAATTTGCATACATTGATGGTTTTGCATGTTAAGAATGGAGATTGAGGAGCTGGAAGATGACTTATCCTGGATTTAACTTATTTACATATCTTAGCCATGTTTTTGGACATTAGAAGTCTTTAAATTGTTATCAATGCACATGTGTCCCTCCTGGGGCATTGGGGGTATTTGTAACTGAAAGGCACCCTGGCAAGCAAAAGTATATTTTAACACCCCAACAAGTGGAGTGAAAGTTGTTACATCCCAGGACAGGAAGGACGTATCAGTGCAGAGCACTCCTCTGTCACTTCTTCACAGCACTATGTTGCCTTTTGGGTCACCCAGTGGTCATCGCCATCTGATATGGGAAGATTCTCTAACCAGAAGTGAGAGTATTATTAATATATGAGTATGAACATTAAGTTTAGTACTTTCAAGGAAATTTGGTGAGAGTAATATATGCATGTATCAAGAAAAGAGAAGGTTCATGACCTCCCCTGCCATAGGCTGTTGATTAGGTTTTCCTTACCAGGCATGTATTCCCTCCCGTAGAGTGAGCCTTCAGTCTTATTAGAGAGCAGTTAGTTTCCCTCAGACTGGACATGCTACTATTGCCCTCGTTCAGTCATTTGGCCTATCTGGCCAAACTTGAGGTTTCCACTTTTTTCACCACTGATGACTTCTGTCTCCCATAAGACTGCATACAGTGCAGCTTTTTCCAGCTTTCAGTTGGCTGGGCTACAGGAAGAAGGTTTTCTGCTCAGCACAAACTTGACTTCTCAGTGACTTTGCAGCTCAGGCATGTGAAGTCTTCAGCAATAGGGTATTACCATCTTTTTCTAATGGGGAACCAAGGGCCATGGCAATAGCCTGTAATGTTTTAGAGGCAACAGGGACATTCTTGGCCAACAACTCAATGAAAGGTATCCCATCCCAGGCAGTAAAAATTTTCTAGTAACAACCTATGGCTTCTGGATGTGCTAATATTTAAGAAAATAGATTTTCATATGTCTTATTCAGAATATCTTGAATTGTGATTGACCCTCGCATCCTGCCCTTCTTTTATACAATCTCTCCCCTGTCCTTGCTTAGGCCTTTCTCCTCCCTGTAATCTGTTCTTCTACACAAGTCTATAAATTTATAGCTAGGATCCACATATAAGAGAGAACATGTAACGTTTGGCTTTCTGGGCCTAGGTTACCACACTTAGTATAATCCTTTCCCGATCCATCCATTTCCCTACAATTTCATAATTTAATTTTTCTTTACCACTGAATAGAATTCCATTGTGTACATGTACCATATCGTTTCTATCCATTCAACTGGGGATGGACATCTAAGCTTGTTCCCTTTCCTAGCTATTGTGAATAGAGCAGCAATAAACATGGTTGTGCAAGTATCTCTAAGGTAGTGAGAAGAGTCATTAGGATATATGCCTAGGAGTTCTATAGCTGGATCATATGGCAAATCTATTTTTAGCTGTCTCAAAAACCTCCACAGTGATTTCCACAATGGCTGTACCAGATTACATTCCCACCAACAGTGCAGAAGGGTTCCCTTTTTATCACATCCTTTCCAACATTTTGTATCATTTGTTTTCTTGATGGTAGTCATTCTGACAGGAGAGAGATAGAATCTTAAGGTAGTTTTAGTTTGCATTTCCCTGATGGCTAAGGATGTAGAACATGTTTTTAGGTGTTTATATGCCATCTGTATTTCCTCTGGTGAGAACTCTCTATTTAGTTCCATAGCCAATTTTTAATTGGGTTGTTTGATTTCTTACTGTTCTGTTTTTTTCAGTTCTTTGTATATTCTGGATATTAATCCTCTGTCAGATGTGTAACGGGCAAAAATTTTCTCCCATTCTATAGGTTGTCTCTTTGCTCTATTCACAGTATCCTTTGCTATACAAAAGCTTTGTAATTTCATGAGATCCCAGTAGCTATTTAGTTGATTTATTATCTGAGCAACTGGGGTTATGTTCAGAAAGTCATTACCTATGCCAATATGTTGACTGGTTACCCCTACCTTTTCCTCTAGCAATTTCAGAGTTTCAGGTCTGATATTAAGGTCCATGATCCAATTGGATTTGATTCATGTGCATGGAGAAAGACAAGGATCTATTTTCATCTTTCTACATGTAGAAATTTAGTTTTCCCAGCACCACTTGTTGAAGAGGCTATCTTTTCTCCAATGTATATTTTTGGCATTTTTGTCAAAAATCAGAGAGCTGTAGCTGCCTTTATTAACATCTGGATCCTCTATTATTTTCCATTGATCTACATGTCTGTCTTTGTGACAATATCATGCTGTTTTTGTTACTATGGCTTTATAATATAGCTTAAATTTGGGTATAGTGATACAACCAGAGTTATTTTTGTTACTCAAAATCATTTTGGCTATTCAAGGTTTTTTGTGCTAACAAATGAAATTTAGGATTTTTTTTTAATATTCCTGTGAAGAATGCCATTGGAATTTTAATGGGGATTGCATTATATGTGTAGATTGCATTTGGTAAGATTGACATTTTCACAATATTGATTCTTCCAATCCAAGATCATGGGATATCTTTACATTTCCTTGTGTCTTCTTCAATTTCTTGCTTGAGTGTTTTTAAGTCCTCATTGTAGAGCTCCTTCACCTTCTTAGTTAAGTTTATTCCAAGGTACTTTATTTTATTTATTTTTTTTTTTTTGAGGCAATTGTGAATGGGAGAGATCCACTGATTTCAACCTATGCACGTTTGTTGTTAGTAAATAGAAAAGCTACTGATTTCTATGTATTTATTTTGTATCCTGCTATGTTGCTAAAAGTGTTCATCAGCTCTAACAGCTTGCTGGTATAGTTTTTAGGGTCTTATATGTATAGAATCATATCATCTGCAAATAGTGATAATTTGATCTCTTCCTTTCCAATTTGTATCCCTGTTATGATTGTCTCTTACCTTATTGCTATATCTAAGACTTCAAATACTATATTAAATTAAAATGGGAACAGTGGACACTCTTGTTTTGTTCCTGAATTTAGTGGAAAAGTTTCAAGTTTTTCACCATTTAGTATTATGTTGGCTGTAAGTTTGTCATAAATAGCTTTTATTATGTTGAGATATGTTCCTTTTAGTCCACATTTCTATAATACTTTTACCATGAAAGAATGTTAGATTTTGTCAAATGTCTTTTTTGCATCTATTGAGATTATCATATGATTTTTGTCCTTTAGACCATTTACAAGATGTATTACATTTATTGATTTGCATATGGTGAACCATCCTTGCATCCCTGAGGTAAAGCCAACTTGGTCAGGAGGAATGATCTTTTTGATATATTCTTGTATTCTGTTTGCCAATATTTTGTTCAGAATTTTTGCATCTGTGTTCATGAGGGAGATTAGTCTGTAATTTTCTATTTTTGTTCTGTCTTTGCCTGGTTTTGGTATGAGGGTGATGCTCCCTTCATAGAAGGAATTTGATAGAATTCCTTCCTTTTCTATTTTATGGAAAAATTTGAGAAGCATAAGTGTTAGTTCTTCCATGAAGGTTGGTACAATTCACTAGTTTATTCACTTAGGCCTGGGCTTCTTTTAGTTGGGAAAATTTTATAATTGCTTGGATCTCTGTACTTGTTATAGGTCTATTTAAATGATTTACCTCATCTTGATGTAATTTTGGTAGGTCATATGAATCAAAGAATTCATCCATTTCATTCAGATTTTCAAACTTAGAGGTATATATATTCTTAATGTATGTCCTTATAATTGTCTGAATTTCTTTGGTGTGTTTTGTAATGGTTCCTTTTTCATCTTTAATTTTATTTTATGTTATTTTTGTCTCTTCTCTATTTCTTCTCATCAAATTTCCTAAGGGTCTAGTCTGTTTATCCTTTCAAAGAACCAACTCTTTATTTCATTGATTCTTTAGATTTTTTTTTTGGGGGGGTTTCTATTTCATTAATTTCTGCCCTACTCCTTATGATTTCTTCTCATCTGCTGATTTATGGTTTACCTTGTTCTTCTTTGTCCAAGGCCTTAAGGTAGAGCATTAAATTGTTTGATGAATTTGGGAGCCCCCATGTTAGGTGCATATATGTTTAGGATTGGAATATCCTCCTGTTGGAGCGTGCCCTTAATCAATATAAAGTGACCTTCCTTACCTTTCTTAACTAACGTTGGACTGAAGACTACCTTGTCAGATATTAGGATAGCAAACCCTGCTTGATTTCTACACCCATTTGCTTGAAACACCATTTTCCAACCTTTCACCCTAAGATAATGACTATCCTTTGTAGAAAGGTGAGTTTCTTGAAGACAACAAATTGTACGATCCTGTTTTTTAACCCAGTCTGCAAACCTAGCTCTTTGGTTGGGGCATTGAGGCTGTTGATATTAAGAGATATTATTGAAAGGTGTGTATTTATATTTGCCATTTTTTTTTTTTTTGTGGTTCTGGTTCTACCTTTGCTCTCTTGTGTTTAGTATTTGAGTATTGCTTGTTTTTTTCCAGGTTCCTTATATGTGTGCTTTTCCTTTTCTTCAGCATGCAGGATTCTATCAAGTATTTTCTGTAGAGCTGGTTTTGTCTTCAAGTACCCCCATATCCTGCTTTTATCATGGAATGTCCTTATTTCTCCATCTATTTGAATGGATAGCTTTGCAGGATAAAGTAACCTTGGTTGACAGTTGTTATCTTTCAGAACTTGGAATATATCACTCCAAGCCCTTCTGGCTTTAAAAGTTTGTGTTGAATAATCTGCTGTAATCCTGATGGGCTTGCTTTTGTAGGTAACTTGATTTTTCTCTCTAACTGCTTTCAATAATTTTTCTTTGGTTTGTATGTTTGGTAGTTTGATTATAATATGGTGAGGAGAGGTCCTTTCCAGGTTTTGTCTGGCTGGGGTTCTAAAGGCTTCCTGTATCTGTATTGACACCTCTTTCCCAATTTGGGGGAAGTTTTCTTCTATGATTTTGTTGAAAATGCCTACTATGCCTTTGGAGTGGAATTCTTCTCCTTCTAGTATGTCCTGAATTCTTATATGTGGTCTTTTCATTGTGTCCCGAATATCTTGAAATTCCCACTCATACTTTTCTATAAGTTTGTTTTTCTCTTTGTTGGACTGTATTAGATCTGCCACCTGGTCTTCTAGCTTAGATATTCTGTCCTCTCCTTCATCCATTCTACTAGTGAGATTTTCTACAGAGTTTTTTATTTCATTAACTGTGTTCTTCATTGCTAGTAATTCTGACTGGTTTTTCTTTGTTATTTCTATTTCCTTATTTATGTCTTGTATTGCCTTCTTTATTTCATTAAATTGGTATCCTGCATCTTTGATTCCTTTGATTTCCTCTTTGACTCCTTTGATTTGTTCTTTGACTTCTTTGAACATATTTACAATCATTCTTTTGAAATTTTTTTCAGGCATTTCCTCTAACTCGTTCTCACTGGAGGTCATTTCTGATGCATTAATACTTTAAGGTGGATTTATTTTGTCTTGCTTTTTAGTGTTTCTTGTGTTATAATGTATATATTTTTGCATCTTGGATTAAGTTAATGCTTGGATTTTCTATCTAGCTGGGTATTCTTAGTTGTATCAATTGATCTGATGTTATATATCTTCAGGGTAGGAGCTTAAGTTTTTAGGTGTGGCTCTTAAGACTCTCAGAGTATCTACAAAGGTGTTCCTAGGGGTTGAGTTTGTCTGCTATAGGAGTATTCAAGTAGGCTGAGTGGAATAAAATATAGGCAAATTCTAAAATTTAACTAAACAGGGCTAAAGAGATGGCTTAGCGGTTAAGCGCTTGCCTGTGAAGCCTAAGGACCCCGGTTCGAAGCTTGGTTCCCCAGGTCCCACGTTAGCCAGATGCACAAGGGGGCGCATGCGTCTGGAGTTCATTTGCACAGGCTGGAAGCCCTGGCACACCCATTCTCTCTCTCTCCCTCTATCTGTCTTTCTCTCTGTGTCTGTCGCTCTCAAATAAATAAACAAATAAAAATTAAAAAAAAAAGAAAGGAGTTTAAAAATAAATAAATAAATAAAATTTAACTAAACACTGTACACATTCAATCAAAAACAGCACCGGGTATTTATGTAACAGTAGGTATTATAACAACCAGATCCTCTGTCAACAAAGAGTTTAAGATTTCTGGTCTGCTGAGGGATCCAAGTCAGCTTGTGACCAAGTGAGACCCTTCCCTGGTGCTATCCCAGTTACCTTTTTTGGGTGATTTTGGTCTCAGTCAAATTACTAGCTGAGTCGTTGGGCCATTGTTCTGAGTTCGGGAGCTGTGCACTGGCTTTTCCTCAGGGCAAACCAAGCTTCGCAACTGTGGCCCTGCAGATTGGCACCCCTGGTGCTGGAACCGCTACTGCTGCTGCTGGATCATTAGCTGCTGCTGGATCATTCGCTGCTGCTGCTGCTGCTGCTGTAGCTGCCACTGCTGGATCCTCCACTACTGCTTCTGAAGCTGCCGCTGCTGGAATCGCTGCTGCTACCGCTGAAACTGCTGCTGCTGGGGCCGCTCTTGCTGGTGTGGGAGCTGCTGATGTTGCTGCCAGACTCTGCTCCTGCTATTGGCTCAAGTTGGCATGGCCGGTTCTGGGACTGCTGCTCTGTTCACTGGAGCTGGGCACAGGTGATGGGGGAGGGGAGGAAGCTGATGCTGCTCTAGTTCTCTCACTGTTCCACATGTTTTTCTACCTTGTGATCTGCTCCTCCATTGTTCACTGCCACTCTCCCTTCACATTTCTTGAGTTGCGGAGAGCTCTGGTTTGAGTGGAAGCTCCCCTCACCTAGATTTTCCTGTGTGGGCTCTGGATGCTGTGGATCTCTACTACTTCTCCACTGCCTTTTCAATTTCCTACACACCTCCCTTTTTAGTAAAAGTGTGTATTTTGCTGTGGTTTTTTTTTTGGGGGGGTCTTTTTCCCCCTTAGGCTGCTTTGTTGTGGTACCTACGCTGCCATCTTAACTGGCAGATCTAAATTTTTTATTTATGAACTCTCTAATTTCTTAATATAGGAACTTGGAGCTATAAATTTCCTCTTAGGTCTGTCTTCATTGTGTCCCAAAGATTTTGGTATGTTGTGTTCTCATCATCATTTGATTCTATGAATTCATTGATTTCCTTTTGGATTTCCTCAATGACAAATTCATAATTCAAAATAGTGTACTGTTTAGACTCCATGCATTTCTGTATGCTCTGTACCTTTTCGTGTTGCTGATTTGCAGTTTCATTGCATTGTGTTCAGATAGAGGATAAGGGATTATTTCAATTTTCCTGTATTTGTGGAGATTTTCTTTGTGTCCAAATATATGGTCTATTTTAGTGAATGTTCCATGTTCTGCTGAGAAAAAAAAAAAATGTATATTCTGCAGCATTTGGATGGAATATTCTGTAGATATCTGTTAGGTCCATTTGTTCCATGACATAATTTAATCAGATGTCTCTCTGTTTACTTTTTGCCAGGATGACCTGTCAGTTGATGAGAATGGGGTATTGAAGTCTCCCACTGCAATTGAATTTGATGTTATTCATGACATTAAGTCTGATTATGTTTGTTTGATGAAACTGGGAGCCCCCATGTTAGGTGCATATATATTTAGGATTGCAATGTCCTCCTGCTGGAGTGTTCCTTTAATTAGCATAAAACGACCTTCTCTATCTTTCCTCACTAATGTCGGTTTGAAGTCTATCCTGTCAGATATTATGATAGCAACACCTGCTTGTTTTCTAGGCCCATTAGCTTTAAATACCGTTTTCCATCCTTTCCCCCAAAGTTGGTGTCTACCTTTTATTGAGAGATGAGTTTCCTGGAGGCAACAAATGACAGGATCCTGCCTTTTAATCCAGTCTGCAAGCCTGTGTCTTTTGAATGGTGCTTTGAGCCCATTGATATTAAGAGTTATTATTGAAAGCTATACATTTATTCTTGCAATTCTTCTTATTTTGTAGTGTTTCCCGTTTTCCCTTTATTGTTTTAACTGTTATTTGAGTGTGGTTTAGTTTTTCCTTTCTCCTCCTGTGACTGGTTTGCTTTCTCTTCAGTGTAAAGAATTCCTTCAAGTATTTTATGTAGAGCTGGTTTAGTTGTCACAAATTCCTTTAGCCTGTTTTTGTTGTGGAATATCCTTATTTTTCCATCAATTTGGAGTGATAGCTTTGCAGTATAAAATAGTCTTTGTTGACAGCTGTTATCTTTCAGAACTTGGAATACATCATTCCAAGCTCTTCTGGCTTTTACAGTTTGTGTTGAGTAATCTGCAGTTATTCTGATGGACTTGCCTTTGTAGGTGACTTTCTTCTCTCTAACTGCTTTCAATATATTTTCTTTGGTTTGTGTGTTTTGTAGTTTACTTATAACATGGTGAGGAGAGGTTCTTTCCAGATTTTGCCTTTTTGGAGTTCTAAAAGCTTTTTGTATATGCATTGGCATTTCTTTCCCACTTTGAGGAAAATTTTGCCCTATAATTTTCTTGAAAACACCTACTAAGCTCTCCTTCTGTTATACCCTGAATTCTTATGTTTGATTTTTTTCATAGTGTCCTGGATATCTTGAAATTCTCATTCATACATTGCTATTATCTTATCTTTCTCTTTGTTGGACTATATTAGATCTGCCACTTGGTCTTCTAGTTTAGATATTCTGTTCTCTCCTTCATCTATTCTACTGGTGAGACTTTCCACAGAGTTTTTTGTTGTTATTGTTGTTGTTTTTGTTCTTCATCTTTTTTTTTTTTTTTTTTTTTTTTTTTCATTGACTGTATTCTTCAGAGCCAGGATTTCAGCCTGTTTTTTTCTTCAGTATTTCTATTTCCTTACTCATGCCTTGGAATGACCTCTTTATTTCATTAAGATGGTTTCCTGTGTTTTCTTTCAAAAGTTTGTTTTCTTCTTTAATTTCTTTGTTTTCTGCTTGGATTCCCTTCATTTATTCTCTGATTTCTTTGAGCATAGATACCATAATTTTCTTGAAAACTTTGTCAGGCATTTCATCTAAAATAGTTTCACTGGTGATCATTTTTGATGGATTTATAGTTTTTGGTGGGACTGTATTGTCTTGATTCTTTGAGTTTCTTGTATTATATTGTAGTGACTTTTGCATCCTGAATTGATTTGCTGCTTGGGCTTTCTACTTATCTGCAATGTTCTCAGATGTGGCAATCCAACTCTATATATCCTCAGGATATGAGTTCAAGGTGCCAGGTTTACCTCTTGTCCCCCAATGTTGGGCCCTGAAAGGCCTAGGTGTGAGGCCTAGTGGAACTTCCTGAGCCTAGCTAAAGTTTGGCGACCTGTCTCTGGCCAGCTATGACTCAGCAGGATGCCTAAGGGCTTCTGGCCTGCTACTTCCTCGTGGTAATTGTAATTACCATTTCAATAGTTAAAGTTTACTATTGGCCCTTACCTCTTCTCCCACCCTAAAATCCCCGCCTTCATCCCCAACCTGATATAGGCAACTGCTCAGAGTAATAAAGCGAGTTGTTCCTGCATTGCAAAGACTCCCGACTCAGTGTGGTTTTTCTCCGGTGGCCAGGAGAGGTTTCTGGGTCGTCCGACGCTCATCATCCCCTCAACCCCTAGGGAGGAACCAGCAGGCCTGGTCCTTCCCTCGGCACTACCTGTGCGGGAAGGAGCCCTGCACCCCAATCAAGCCATAGAAATAATAGTAGGTGTTGAATTTGCTTGCTAAGAAAGTATTCTTGTGGAATGGGTGGAATACTGTACTGGCAAATTCTAAACTTCAACTGAGTAGCATACACAATCAATAAAAACCAGCACAAAGTATGCAATAGTGGGGATTAAAACAAACAGTCATATAAGGCCATAATCCCTAAGGGTGTGTGTTGTTTTATGTCCTTAATCTTGTCATTTGGGAAGTAGAGATGTAGAGGTTTCTGTTTTGAACTGTGTTCCAGGTCAACCTAGATCTGGATCAGACCCTGCCCCAAATAATGACAGAAGCAAAAAACAAAAACCCTATATATATGAAAGCACCAAAGGCAATAAAATTCAACCCCCAAATACAGGTCATTTGAAAATAGTAAAGCCAGCCCAGAATATATACCCCATAACCTGCCCTGACAAGAGCTCTTTCAGGACTATGTACCTGTTTTTGTTTGTTTGTTTGTTTGTTTGTTTGTTTGTTTTTGTCAGTCAGCCTCGTTACTTTTTGGTGTGGCTTCCAATGCTGAGTGCCCACCTCGATCTCTCCGTGTTGTGCTGTGCACTGTACCTCTGATCAGCTCTGCTGGCTGCACTGACACTGGGGACTGAATGCTGGAGGTTTGTGGTTCGATGGTAGGGGGTGGGAGAGTTCAGACTTCAGGAGTTGCTCGCACTTTCAGTAGCTCTTCATTTAATCTCAGCTGTTTTTCATTCAGATTTCTTAACTTTGCAGAAGGTTGATGGAGTTGAAAAATCTGTTGCTTGGTCTGTGCTTCTGTTGCTGCTGCCGCTGTCTGGCATGCCTGGCGGGACTGCACTGGGCGTCACATGGATCATGTGCCTCAGTGGGACTCTGGCTGTTTTCCTAATTTCTTTGGGTCTTGGTGTCTCAGGCTTCTCTGCTGTGTCTACGAATAACCTATAATCCTTCACTTTTCAAAAGAAGAATGCATTTTGCTGGGGTTTTGTTTAAATCCCTCCCTAGGCTAGTTTGCCATGGCTCCTAAGCTGCCATTTTACCTGTAAGTCCATGAATTGTATTTTTTTATAAAATTAATTTATTGGATTATCTGTTGGATGGCAGTCCAACAATAGTGGTCTATAAACCTGAAAGTCAAGAAAACTGGTAGCTGCCCAGTGTAGGTGGCAGAATGCTTAAGCAATCCCCACCCAGCCCTGAAGGCTTCCTGGAGAGCCACTGGAGACTTATCCAAGAGGAATCTCTGGTAATGTGATTTAACTCATAGAGTGCTTATCAAAAATTCATAAATCCCTAGGTTTCATTTCCAACACTGTGTAAAATGGGTGTGGTGGCTCACTTATATAATCCCAGTATTTAGGAGGTAGTGAAAGGAGAATGAGAAGGGCAGGATCGTTTTCAGATTCATAAAGAAATCTAGGGTTGGAGAGATGGCTTAGCCATTAAGACACTTGCCTGTAAAGCCTAAGAACTCAGGTTTGATTCCCCAGTACCCCTGTAAGCCAGATGCACAGGGTGGCACATGCATCTGGACTTTGCTTGCATCAGCTGGAGACCCTGGTGTGCCCATTCTCTCTATTTGCCTCTTCTTCTCTCTCTCAAATAAATGAATAAATAAATGGGAAAAAATAACCAGAATTCTAAACCACACTGGAATACATGAGACTATATCAATAAAATAAAATAATAAAGATGCAAGATTCAGGAGTGACCAAGACCATGAAGACCACTCTGAGGCAAAGATGCAAGCTTTTATTCAGAAAAGACACAAGCTGCCAGGACTGACTCTCAAGAACAGAGCAGTCAATTTGGGATTACAGATAGTGGGCTATATAGAGCTCTTCAGTTGGTGGAAGTAGAGGAAGGGGGAAGAAAAGAAAAGGTTTCTTTCAGGGAAATTTAAAATAGCCAGGGTGTGACACCAGAACAGTAACCTGGTGTCCTGAAAGATAAGGGGGCAGAAATCCTAGACCTGGGGCATTGTTAGACAAGGAAGGGATGATGGCTGGGTGGTTCCTTGAAGAATGGGAATGTCCATGACCCACTCTTTTGTGTCTCTGTTGCCCTCCTGCTATCTTCAGTGACTCCATATTGTCCTGACCTAACAAAAATAAAATAAATAAAGGAACCAACCTGGATAATCTCTAACTTCACTTCTATTATATAACATGAGTCTGTGTAATTTCCTCATAATACATTGATATATATATATATATATATATATATATATATATATATATATATATATGTAATTTTATGGAAATGATTGGCTTTGTTTTTGCTTTTTGTTTTTATTTATTTGTGTGTGTGTGTGTGTGTGTGTGTGTGTGTGTGTGTGTGTGGTGTTTTTATGTGTGCAGGCTACAGGACCTCTTTCCTCTGCCAATAAACACCAGATATATGCATCCACTTTTTGTTTCTCATTTATATGCAGACTTGGAAATTTAATTTCAGTTTGACAGGTTTTGCAAACATGCATCTTAAACCACTGAGCAATCTTCCCAGCTCCAATTTTGTTCTTTTTTAGTGTGGAGTAGAATTCTATTGCATGGGTTTTAAAAGGAGTGCTTCACCATTCACCAGGTTTTTAAAATTTGTGTGGTTTCTACTTTTTGTCCATTAAAATGAAGTTTCTCTGAATATTTGTTTGTAGCTATTTAGACATATATGTTCATCTCATCTAAGAGAGAGATTGTTAACTCAAAGGGCAAGTACATTTTTCACCTTATGAGAGAAAAATGTGTTAAAATTATTTCACATTCTCACCTGCAATGATTAATGGATGTTCTTGGCTCTGTTCTAAGTTTAGTCATTATAACGGATATGTACTAATACTTTGTGACTTCAATTTATATTGACTCATTAACCTAAAATGCTGGGCTTCTTTTTATTGACCATTCTAATATTTTTGATTGAATGTCTGATCTTATATCTTACCTTGCTTATGTAGCTTGCCTTTTCATTATTGATGGCAATTTAAAGTCATTTTCAATAGATTTTGTTGGTGTTTAGAAATATTATTTTGTGTTTATTATCCTTATTTCACTGAATTTATTAGTTTTGGGATTTTAAATAACTCCATGGATAAACATTATATCTTTCATTATATGTCACCAGTGATTAAAAATTTATAAAGCATTTCTCAATTTAAAAAGCATAAATCCTAGTGTGGGATAGGATGCAAAAGTAGGGGAAGGAGGATTAAAGCAAAAGGAAATTTATATATATGGAATTAAAAACCTAAAATGATAAATATTAATACAATTTGATGAAGCCCAATAATTTAATTTATACCAAATATATATAATCACAGTATCACTACAAATAGAACAAATTCTTATATTGTAAATACACTTTTAGAAAATAAACCAATAAAAACAGGTAGCACTCTGGTAAAGTGAGAATAATCCAAAGTGAATGGATGAACAAATGAAATCCTAGCACATGAGATTATGGGGGACACTTCATATTCAAACCACCACAACTCAATCATTTCTCTCTTTATGACTCAATCTATGTTTTTTTTAAATTTTTTTGTTTATTTTTATTTATTTATTTGAGAGTGACAGACAGAGAGAGAAAGAGGCAGAGAGAGAGAGAGAGAGAGAGAGAGAGAGAGAGAGAATGGGCACACTAGGCCCTCCAGCCACTGCAGATGAACTCCAGACTCATGTGCGTCCCCTTGTGCATCTGGCAAACGTGGGTCCTGGGAAATCGAGCCTTGAACCGGGGTCCTTAGGCTTCACAGGCAAGCGCTTAACCACTAAGCCATCTCTCCAGCCCTGACTATGTTATTTTATCATTATTTCTATTTTGAAATTAAGCATTTGAGGGAGTAATTTAACATTTACAGAAAAATTTAAAGATATATATATATATATATATATATATATATATATATATATATACATATATATATGAGTTTTCAACCAGTTTGCTCTATAATCAACATGTCACACAAACATGGTTTGTTTATCACAACTTAAGAAACACCATAATGAAATCTAATAAAAATTAATAAAGAAGCCAGGTGTGGTGGTGCATGCCTTTAATCCCAGCACTCAAGAGGCAGAGGTAGGAGGATCGCCATGAGGTTGAGACCACCCTGAGACTACATAGCAAATTCCAGGTCAGCCTGAGCTAGAGTGAAATCCTCAAAATAATAATAATAATAATAATAATAATAATAATAAAGAAACTAACATTGAGATAATGCTATTAACTAAACTACAAACTGTGGCTAGATTTTTAGTCTTTTCACTGATTCAGGATCTATTCCCGATTATCATATTATATTTTGTCACCACGCTTTCCCACGTGTGTAATACTTTCTAAATATTTTCTTGTTCTTCAGTCCCTTAATAATTTTAAAGATTCCTGGCCAGAAATTACATAACATTTCACTCAATTTACCTTTGTCTGAAGTTATCTCTGCATGAGACTGTGGTTATAGATTTTTGTTTTTCATCACATATGAGAGGTACATGATATACAAAGTCAGCATTGTCCCTTTCTATATTCATTTGAAGCAAGTCACTAGATAGACTCTGTAACCACAGGATGAAGAATTGGCATCTTTTTTGGAAAGAGTTGGTGATACTCAAATTTGT
Organism: Jaculus jaculus; assembly: GCF_020740685.1. Taxonomy (NCBI): domain Eukaryota; kingdom Metazoa; phylum Chordata; class Mammalia; order Rodentia; family Dipodidae; genus Jaculus; species Jaculus jaculus. Next base: position 21,143,300 of record NC_059125.1, on the reverse strand, counting down.
TCACATGTTTTTATAAGAAATATTTGTGCCTTCTTTCCATTTAATCATTGTTATATAATTTTATTTTTGTCTTTATTCCCTTTTAATAATTTTATTTTTAAGGTAATACAATGTTGTTATTATTTTAGATATGATTATCCCAGCATTGGACAGTGGAAACACAAGTTGTTTATTTTCATGTTCTTTTCTTGTTCTCATTTTGTTTAGATGGGAATATTTTTTAATCATTTTATTTATTTATTTATTTATTTATTTTCTTAAGAGAGAGAGAGAGAATAGGATTGCCAGGGCCTCTATTCACTGCAAACAAACCCCAGACACATGCAGCATCTTGTGCATCTGGTTTACATGGGTACTAGGGAATTGAACCTGGGTCCTTATGTTTCACAGGCAAGTGCATTAACTGCTAAGCCATCTCTGCAGCCCCTGATTAGAGTATTTTTATTTAAGCAATATTTGTGAATACTATTTGATAGTACCAGTATATCTGGCATTGCTTTGGACACAACTAGGGCATTCTCTTCTCAGCCTTCTGACCCATCATGTTTCCAAGAAGCTCTGATTCCTTTGGCTAGAGAATGGTGTCTAGAAACCTAGGCATAAACTAGCATTGGATATATATATATTTTTTAATTTATCGTCATATTCATTGCTCTGAATTCTGATGATGATACTATGAAGAATTCTCTATATCACATAATGGATTTTTCATTAGCATTTCCCTTTTCTTATCTTGTACAGTTTCCAATTCTGTTGAATGTCATCCTTGGTTCAGGCTTCTTTTTTACTGGGTATCAAGCCCAGGCCTCTGTACATGCTAGAAAAATGTTCTACCACTGGCCATACCACAGTCTTTAAATAGTAACATAATTTAAAGTATTTTAAAATATTTCCAATATCAGAGACAACTTTATTATATATGAGTTTTAGGTTATTTTATTTTTTTTCACTTTAAATGTTTATTTATGTCTGTGTACACATGCCCATGTGAGTGCAGGTGTGCATGTGCCACAGCACCTGGAGGTCAGAGAACAACTTTTGCTTTATGCCTGTTCACCTCATTTCAGGCAGGGTTGCTCACTGGATTCCAGCTCTGCCATTCTTTGCTGTGCTGTCTGGGAAATTCCTTGAGATGAGATCAAACTCGGGTACTTGAGCTTGAGTGGTGAGCACATTATCTACTGAGCCCTCTCTCCAGCCCTGATTTATGTCTTTCCATAATGCCAGAACTTTCTGAATAACAAGAAACTTACAAGAAATGGTAGTTTGGTTGGCAGCCACTTGCCAAGTAGTCCTAACTCTCTTGATGCTGGCTGAGGCAAACAGGGTTTTTTTTCTTTTTCATTCCAATCTTAGTTATAAATGTTCACTCTCATAACATACACTATGCTTCACACTGTACACATACACACACACACACACACACACACACACACACACACACACACACACACAGGTTACAAAATAGCTACCAAGGATTAAAGAGGCTGTGGCAGAGTTCAAAACGTTTTAAAGAGGCCAGCAGGAGGCAGATAAGGCGGTAAAAAGACTACTTGTGATGTGTCAGGGCCGGAGGAATACCAAAACCTGTTGGTCATTTTCTAGGATCGAGGTAACCTAACACCCCTGGAGGAGTCAGCAGATTTCTCCTGTCAGCCGCAGGTGGGACAACAGGAGCATCACTGTTACAGTGTTGGGGGTCCTCCTCTATATGAGGTCCAAGTGAGGGTGTGGCACCCTTTCCTCATTGTGGTATGATTTATCAGTTCTCAGGTCTGGACTTTGTGATATGATTTTAATATATCCCTGTACTCATAAGGCCCCATTGTACTTTAATAAATTTATAGGGTGGTATTCTTTTTACATTTAGGAATAAGTTATTCATCAGTCTGTGCCTTGGGTGCTGCTCAGAGAGTGTTGCATATGGACCTACCCAAGTGGAGAGTTACCTGTCTCTGTGTTTACATTCAAAATGGTGTCAAAGCCAGGTGTGGTGGCACACGCCTTTCATCCCAGCACTTGGGAGGCAGAGGTAGGAGGATAACCATGAGTTCAAGGTCACCCTGAGACCACATAGTGAATTCCAGATCAGTCTGACCTAGAGTGATACCCTACCTCAAAAAAACTCAAAAAAGGAGGGAAAAATGGAGTCAAAGCTGTTTGCAAAACAGAGCCCCTCAGGGCATGGCACAGTCAGAGAAACCACCTTTTTATACAATCTGGAGTAATTAGAGAAGGATGAATCCTGATCTTAACAGTCATTATTCCTGGTTTTATTTGCGACTGGGGCTTGAACTCAGGATTTCATGAGTGCTAGGCTACCACTCTGCCAACTGAGCTACATCTCAAGGCTCTGTGTCTGGTTTGAAATGCTTTTTTTTCAAAAAAAATATTTATTTGTAAAGGGAGAGAAAGAAAAAATGACTAGAGACTCTTGCCACTGCAAATAAACTTGAGACTCATGTGCCACCCCCCTTTGTATATCTGCCTTTACACAGGTACTGGGGAATTGAACCATAGTGAAGACTGGAAGCAAGCACCTTTAACTACTAATCCCCCTCCTGAGCCCTTACAATGTTTTTTTTTTTTTTATAATTTAATTTATTAGTTTTCTTTTCAGTAAATACAGGCAGTTTGGTACCATTACTTAGGCTCATCTGTGATCTACCCCCTCCCATTAGACCCTCCTTGTTAATGAAAATGGGTTGTGCATTGTGGAGTTAGCCCCCAGTTATTGGTATGATAAATGTCTCTGCAAATCATGACCCAACATGTAACTCTGACATTCTTTCCGCCCCCTCTTCCGCAAGATTTCCCTGAGCCATGTTGGGTTCATTTTTGGTCTGCTTCAGTGCTGAGGTGCTGGGGGCCTCTGAGGCTTTGGCTCTCTGATTTGGTAGGAGTTGATTTTTCTCTGCGTTGATCTCCTTCCCCTTTGTGCTGGTATCCAGTTCACAGGAAAACATCACCCTTGCTTATTTCGCCAGTTGTCCTTAGTTTCAGTTGGGCCCCTTTTGAGGTTATGTTGGGGCAGCTCTCTTCTTAGGATCTGCATCTATCTGGAAAAGAGAAGCAGATTCTCCAACGGAGAGTAAGTTAGCACCCAGAAAATTGAGATAACACTTACATTTTTGATAGACAGTTTGATAGGTGTAGGCCCTATTATACCCCATGATTGATAGTAGCTTGATATTGTAGAGTGGCCTTGTGTTTGGGTATGGTTCTGACTTGTTTCCCAGCTCCAGCTATGGGTCTAGTACCACTGAGTGGATCAGTTAGCCAAATCAAGAGTAATTGATTCCTCACCATGGCTGTGTACCACTATTGCACTTGTGTGGGCATCACATCCGGTTATTTGTTGCTAATTAGGTTAAACAATGTGTTGCTTGGACAGATCTTGGTCATTTCCCCCAGTCGCCTATATAGCGCCTTGTGGCACTAGACACGCTGACTGTCTGGGGACTGACTCTCTCCTGGCTTCCAACCATGTCATTCCATTTTACGCGTCAGCTGCGTATGGAGTCTTCAGCAATAGGGTCTTACCACTGGCCTTTGGTGGGTCATCAAGTACTCTGACAGAAGTCTGTCATTGTTTTGGGAAACCTTGTAGGTTTCTCTGCTCAAAAGCTCATGGTGGATGGTAGGCCCAAGCTGGAAGTGGGGGTTACAGGTCAGTGTCCACTAAGGAAGAAAAGGTAACTAATATACAAGAGTTAGAGAGGAGAGAGATAGAGGGGAGAGGGGAAGAGGGAAGATGTAGGAGATTTAGGTCAGTCTTGATCCTACCCTCTCCAGTGTCTTGTGGTTCAGGTGTTTCCTGTAAGGGTCTAGTGAAGGTTCAGCCATTTGGTCTGTCTTTTAGGAAGTAGAATTTTATGGTACCATTGACGTTTGGGTCCGGATTACTGTTCTCCACCCTTTGATTTCCTCCCCGCCCTCCCATCCATCTTATTTTCTAGTCCATGAGGTGCTTGCTGGGTATGTAAGGCATCTTGGGCAGATTCAGGTTAGGTGTTGCAGATGAGTGAGACTGTGTGCCGATTTTGTTTCTGTGATTGGGTAAGTTCGCTGAGAATGATCTGTTCCAGGTTCACCCATTTTTCCTCAAATTTCGTTATGTCGTTTTTTTCTTACTGCTGTATAGAATTCCATTGTGTAGATATACCACATCTTTGTTATCCATTCTTCTAATGATGGACATCTGGGTTGATTCCAGCTTTTAGCTATTACGAATTGAGCTGCTACAAACATGGTTGAGCAAATCTCTCTGGCTTTTGGTTTGAAGGTTTTAGGGTACATGTCCAGTAATGGTATAACTGGGTCTGTTGGTATTTCTATACTCAGCTTTTTCAGGAGTCTCCATAGTGTTTTTCAAAGTGGTTGTACCATCCTGCATTCCCACCAACAGTGAATGAGTGTCCCTGCTTCTCCACATCCTCGCCAGCATTTATTTTCATTTGACCTTTTGATGTTGGCTATCCTTATTGGGGTAAGATGGAATCTCATAGTTGTTTTAATTTGCATTTCTCTGATGATTAGGGATGATGAACATTTTCTTAGGTGTGTGTTTGCCATTTGTACCTCTTCCTCTGTGAATTGCCTGTTTAACTCTGTGCCCCATTTTGTGAGTGGGGTATTTGTCTTCTTATTGTTTAGACTTTTGAGTTCTTTGTAAATTCTAGAGATAAGGCCTCTATAAGCTGGATAGCCTGCAAATATTTTCTCCCATTCTGTGGGTATTCTATTGGCTTTGCGTATTATATGCTTGTCTGTAAAGAAACTCTTCAGCTTCATATGATCCCAATGGTTGAGTGACTGTTTAAGAACTTGAGCCACTGGGGTTTTATTCAAGAAGACTTTTTCCATTCCTATATCATGGAGAGTACTTCCTAAATTTTCTTCCAGTAGTTTTCGAGTTTCTGGTCTTATGTTGAGGTCTTTGATCCATTTGGATTTGAGTGTTGTGCATGGGGAAATGTGTGGATCAAGTTTTAGTTTCCTGCATGTGGTTATCCAGTTTGTCCAGCACCATTTGTTGAAGATGCTATCTTTTTTCCAGTCTATATTGTTTGGGCCTTTGTCGAATATCAAGTAGCTATAGTTGCTTGGCCCAAAATACGGGTCCTCAAGTCTATTCCATTGGTCTATACTCCTGTTTTTATGCCAGTACCATGCTGTTTTTATTACTATGGCTTTGTAGTATAACTTTATATCGGGTATGGTGATGCCACCGGAGGTATTTCTTTTGCTGAGGATATGTTTGGATATGCAAGGCCTTCTCCCTTTCCATATGAAATTTGAGATCATTTTTTCTATGTCTGTGAAGAACACTGTAGGGATTTTAATTGGAATTGCGTTAAATCTATATATAGCCTTTGGTAGGATTGTCATCTTCACAATGTTAATTCTGCCTATCCAGGAGCATGGGAGGTCTTTCCATCGTTTCAAGTCCTCCTCAATTTCTTTTTTGAGAGTTTTTATATTTTCGTTGTATAGATCTTTTACTTCCTTGGTTAACGTTATTCCAAGGTATTTTATTTTTTTTTTTGTTGCTATTAAAAATGGGACTATGTCCTTGTTGCAGTCCGGTTCGCATTGCTGGTAGAAATCACCCATCCAAGAGCAGCTTCTGGGAAAAAGAGATTTATTTTGGCTTACAGGCTCGAAGGGAAGCTCCACGATGGCAGGGGAAAATGATGGCGTGAACAGAGGGTGGACATCACCCCCTGGCCAACATAAGATGGACCACAGCAACAGGAGGGTGTGCCAAACACTGGCATGGGGAAACTGGCTATAAAGCCCATAAGCCCGCCCCCAACAATACACTCCCTCCAGGAGGCATTAATTCCCAAATATCCATCAGCTGGGAACCTAGCATTCAGAACACCTAAATTTATGGGGGACACCTGAATCAAACCACCACATTCTGCCCCGACCCCCATAAACTGATAATCATACATGATGTAAAATGCAATGTATTCATCTCATTTTAAAGTCCCTAGAGATTTTATCAATCCCAATGATGTTCATACATACCCATAGTCCAAGATCTTTTAACTGAGCCATAATACCAAAACATAACCTCAAAAAACCCATAATGACACAGAATAAATATTCACACTGCAAAAGATGGCATTGGGAATAGCAAAGAAACATTCAAGCAATACAAGATTTAAAACAACTAGGGCAAATATCAAACTCTGTAGCTTCAAGTCCAGCAACTCTAGCCAGTGACAAATCTTCAAGTCCAATAATTCTAACCAGCAACAAGTCTCTGGCATTCCAATTTCGCCCCTCAAGCTAGGCTACTCACAGTCTTGGAAAACTTCATCGGGGCCGGCAGCTCCTCGGCAGCCATCTCATGGTCCCGGCATCTCCACTGGGTCTCCACTGCAAGCCACGGTTCATCTTCATGGCCCCATGCGGTCTCTATGCAGGCAACCAGCAAACCTGCTTCACACTACCCATGGCCATTTCCAAAACACAAGACCGTGTTGTAAACTCAATGACCCTCTTTCCAGCATTTCTTATACTCCACGATACCAGGTAGGGTGCCAATTTGTTAATCCAGGGGGGAATAAAGCAGACTTTGAAGAACAGGACACTCCTTGATCACTCAGGCCCCTTCTAAAGAGTCGACATTCTTCTTGTTGCCCCAGCGCAGGTTAGCTAGCCCAGTCTCAAAGGTTGTAATCTCTCAGTTGCAGCTGAATGGGCAAGAGTCCACCCAAAGATTTTTCTTTCTGTGCCATATCCCTCTGCACACATCAGTTCATTTCTACGCAAACCAACCCTGCACAACTTCTCAGGACACGGACACAAGAGCAAGCTTCTCACACAAACTGCTAGCCCAGTCCAGGCACAGCTCTTTGTCACCCTCATAAGCCAAACCTCACAGTCCATAGTTCTTACTGCATTCAGGTCTTGGAGCTTAGACCAGAATAGTCCATTAAGCTGTACTTACAGCACTGTAAGGCATCTCTTAGGCCAAGGTTTCAAATCCTCCCACATTCCTCTTGAAAATCAGCTCCAAAAGGCAAAGCCACACAGTCGGGTGTCTAGCAGCAACCCCACTCCTGGTACCACTTTACTGTTGCAGTCCAGTTCGCATTGCTGGTAGAAATCACCCAACCAAGAGCAGCTTCTGGGAAAAAGAGTTTTATTTTGGCTTACAGGCTCGAAGGGAAGCTCCACGATGGCAGGGGAAAACGATGGCATGAGAAGAGGGTGGACATCACCCCCTGGCCAACATAAGATGGACCACAGCAACAGGAGGGTGTGCCAAACACTGGCATGGGGAAACTGGCTATAAAGCCCATAAGCCCGCCCCCAACAATACACTCCCTCCAGGAGGCATTAATTCCCAAATATCCATCAGCTGGGAACCTAGCATTCAGAACACCTAAGTTTATGGGGGACACCTGAATCAAACCACCACAGTCCTTTATTTCCTTTTCTGTGTCTTTGTCATTTGCATAAAGAAATGCTACCGATTTTTGTGCATTGATTTTGTATCCTGTTACTTTGCTATAGGAGTTAATCACCTTCAGGAGTTTTGGGATGGAGTCTCTCGGGTCTTTTACATATACAATCATGTCATCAGCGAATAGAGCTAACTTAACTTCTTCCTTTCCAAATTGTATCCCTTTTATTTCCTTCTCCTGCCTTATTGCTTGGGCTAGGACTTCCAGAACTATATTGAAAAGCAGAGGTGAAAGAGGACATACCTGTCTTGTTCCTGATCTCAATGGGAATTCCTCCAGTCTCTCTCCATTAAGTATTATTTGGGCCTTTGGAGCTTTGTATATTGCCTTTATTATATTAAGATGTGAACCAGCCATGCCGATTCTCTCCAATGTTTTGATCATGAAGTGATGTTGTATCTTGTCAAAGGCTTTTTCTGCATCTATCGAAATGATCATGTGATTTTTATGTTTAAGCTTGTTTATGTGGTGTATTACAATGACAGATTTTCGTATGTTGAACCACCCTTGTGTTCCTGGGATAAATCTCACTTGGTCAAGGTGGATAATGCTTTTGATGTGTTGTTGGATTCGGTTTGTGAGAATTTTGTTGAGGATCTTTGCGTCTATGTTCATTAGGGAAATAGGCCGATAGTTTTCTTTTCTTGTGGCATCTCTGCCTGGTTTTGGGATTAGGGTGATACTAGCTTCATAGAAGGAGTTGGGTAGCTTTCCCTGTTCTTCAATTGTGTGGCACAGTTTTAGGAAGATTGGTTTGAGTTCTTCCATGAAGGTTTGATAAAATTCGGCTGGGAATCCATCTGGTCCTGTACTCTTCTTTTTTGGGAGGTTTTTTGTTACTTTTTCAATTTCCATGAGCGTGATGGGTTCATTGAGGTGGTTGATCTGCTCTGAGTTTAGCTTTGGTAGATGATATGCATCCAGGAATTTATCCATCTCCTCCACATTTTCCAGTTTTGTGGAGTAGAGGTTTCTGAAATAAGTCCTGATGATTCTGCCGATTTCACTGATCTCTGTTGTGATCTCTCCTTTTTCATTTTGAATTTTGTTAATTTGGAGTCTCTCATTTTTTTGCTTGATCAAATTGGCCAGAGGTTTGTCAATCTTGTTTATTTTTTCAATGAACCAGCTCTTTGTTTTGTCAATTGCCTTAATTGTTTCCTTGGTTTCCAATTCATTAATTTCTGCTCTGATTTTAATTATTTCGTTCCTTCTGGAGCTCGTTGGGTTGGATTTTTCTTGTTTTTCCAATGCCTTTAGGTGGATGGTTAGGGTATTGATTTGGGATCTTTCTGTCTTTTTTATGAAGGCATTGAGTGCTATGAATTTTCCCCTGAGGACTGCCTTCATTGTGTCCCATAAATTTTGGTATGATGTGTTCTCATTGTCATTCAATTCCAGGAATTTTGCAATTTCATTTTTTATTTCATCCACTAGCCATTTATTGTTTAAGAGTGTGCTATTCAGTTTCCAGTTGCCGTTGGGGCTCTTGTTGGTTTTTTTGTTGTTGATTTCTAGGAATATAGCATTATGATCTGATATCATGCAGGGAATTATGTCGATTTTCCTAATATGTGGAGGCAGTCTTTGTGACCCAGTATATGGTCTATTTTAGAGAATGTTCCATGGGCTGCTGAGAAGAATGTGTAGTCTATGGATTTGGGATGGAAAGTTCTGTAGATGTCTGTTAGGTCTAAGTGTTCTATGGTTTTGTTGAGCTCTCTTACTTCCCTGTTGAGCTTCTGTTTGGATGATTTGTCTATTACAGATAATGGTGTGTTAAAGCCCCCAGCTATGATGGTGTTGGTGGTTATTTCTGTTTTATTGTCAAGTAGGTTTTGTTTTATGAACTGCAGTGCCCCTGTGTTTGGTGCATACAGATTTATGATTGTAATGTCCTCTTGAAGGATTGTTCCCTTTATAAGTAGGAAGTAGCCTTCTTTGTCTTTTTTGATTGTTTTTGGTTTGAAGTCAACTTTATCTGATATTAATATAGCTACACCTACTTGTTTCTTATTCCCATTTGCTTGGAATATTGTTTTCCACCCTTTCACCCCGAGGAGGTTTCTGCCTTTAGTGGTAAGGTGGGTTTCTTGAAGGCAGCAGATTGAGGGGTCTAATTTTTTGATCCACCCTGTTAGCCTGTGTCTCTTGATGGGTGAATTAAGGCCATTAATGTTTAGGGTGATGACTGTGAGATTTGATTTGATCCCTGTCATGTTGTGGTGGTAGAGGTGTGTTGGCATTTCCATGGAATTTAATTTTTTTTTCTTCTATCTACTCTGGGTTTGGTTGTTGTGATCTGCTTCTTGTAGGCATTTGTGTTTGGTTATTTGTCTCTTCTCTGTGGAGAATTTCCTGGAGTACTTTCTGTAGGTTTGGTTTTGTGTTCATGTGATTGTAAAGCTGAGTTTTGTCATGGATAGTTTTCCTTTCACCATCTATTATAAGGGAGACTTTTGCAGGGTAGAGTTGTTTGGGTTGGAAGCCATAGTTTCTTAGAGTTTGGAAAGTATCATTCCAGGCCCTTCTAGCTTTCAGGGGTTCCATTGAGAAGTCTGAAGTAATTCTGATGGGGTTTCCTTTGAAAGTGGTGTGCTGTTTTTCCCTAGCTGCTTTTAGGATTTTTTCCTTGGTGTCAATATTTAGATTCTTAATGATAATATGTCTTGGGGAGTTTCTCCTTTGGTCTAGTCAGTTAGGAGTTCTGTTTGCTTCTTGAATCTTGATGGGCCTTTCTTTTAAGAGACGGGGGAAGTTTTCTTCAATTATTGTGCTAAATAAGTTCTCCATGCCTTTGGTCTGAAATTCTTCTCCTTCTGGTATTCCAATGATTCTGGTATTAGGACGTTTAAGTGTATCCCACAATTCTCTCATGTTCTGTTCACAGGAACTTTTGAACTTACTGAAATTTTTGGACTCTCGAACTGTTTCTTCCATCCTGTCTTCCAGATCAGAATTTCTATCTTCCACTTTGCTGACTCTATTCTTGAGTGCCTCTAGTGAGTTTTGGACTTGTTCAATTAAGTTTGCATTTTCTACTACTTTCCTATGTATCACTTCCATCACTTTGTCCAGCTCCCTTTTTGTCTCATTTTCTGATTTTCTTGATGATTCTTGGAAATCATCCTTGCATTTTTTTTATGTTTTCATTTAGTGTGGCCAGCTGATTTTTAAGGTCCTCTTTTTTTTCACTCTCCCTCAACTCTCTTAGCGCTCTTTGAATTCCTTCCAGTGTCTTATCATATTGCTCTAGCTTAGTGATGGTAGCATCCATACGATTATCTATCCTTTGTAGCTTTCCTGTCAGTTCTAGCAGTAGTTTCGTCAGGGTTGCATTGTTCATTGCTTCCACTTGATGTTCTGATCCTAAACACTCTTCTATGTTTTGGTTAGTTGTGATCTTTGTTGGACTGGGTGATCTGTCTGGATTTTCTTCCATTTTATTTTTTGTGTTATTTCTTTTGCGCTGTGGTCTACCCATGTCAGTGTATGGGCAGGTAGGTGGGTGGAGCAGCCTGGGATCTAGCTTAATGCGAATCCAAGGCAGCCTGGGGCAGTTGTAAGCAGCCTGGGATTTTGCTCACTTTTGCCAAAGCCACCTACCTATAGCCTGAATGGGGCACCAAAGTTGCCTGAATTCTCACCCAGTAACACACCTAAGCTGCTGCCTTTGAGCTTGAAAGGGGACTGAAGTAGCAAGCCCTGAAGGTGCCTAGACTCTGGCTGGGTACACTGGGGTCTATAAACAGTCTGTGCTCTTCCGCCTCAGGGGAGTGGGGATGGGTGGCGATGTACAGGTAGGGGATGGCACCTGCGCTGGCACTAGTGACTCAATGTGGACTTGTGTGGCTCTTGCTGTGGGAGTGGGCCCGCTGCACATGCAATTGTAGTGCAGAGGCAGATAATGTGGGTACGGAATCAGGACACAGCAGAAGCTGACCAGAGGCATGTGATGTGAGCACAGCAGCAGGGCATCTGTCAGCCACCTATTCACGGCAGGAGTGGCCCCCACAGGCCTGCAAACCGAGCACCACGTGGCTGGTCTACTCGCAGGATCAGAGAACAAGGGTGAGGTAGGAGGTCTCAGCTTCAGTGCAGCAGGCTGGCAGGAGTGACTAGTGGGTGCCGATCAGAGCACAGCCATGCGGGATGTGCAGAGGGTGCGTGGGCGGGTGGGGGGCGTGGGGTGCGACGGTGTGTATGGAGCGAGTGGGGCACGCGGCGGGGTGGGGTCAGGGTGCGCCGGGGCACCAGGCAATCAGGGTGGGGCGTGCGGGAGGCGGCAGGGCTCAGGGGGGCATGGGGTGTGGGGCGCTCTTATCGGTCAGGGGGCGAGGGGTGTGCTGTGGTGCGGGGGTGGGGCACGCATGCAGGGGGGGTATGCGGGGCGCGGGTGGGGTGCAGGGCACCGGGGGGCACGGGGGGGGAGCGTGGGGCGCACGGAGTGGGGCACGGGGTGCGCAGGGGGGCGTGGGGGAGCGTGCAGGAGGCGCGGGACGCATGGGACGCTGCGGTTCGCGGGGGACTAGGGGCGCTGGGCACGAGGGGGTTGCGCGGAGTGCGCGGGGAGGGGCGCAGGGTGCGTGTGGGGGGAAGGGGGGTGGGGCGGGCGGGGGGGCTCGAGGCTCGTGGGGGTGGGGCGCAGGGGTCTGGGGCGCACGGGGCACGCCTGGGCGCCAGGGGGGCGGAAGCCCCGGTTCGCTAGGGCCGTACCTGCTGCGTGTGGATATGGAGCGTGGGGCGCGCTGGGGGGGAGGGGCGCGCTGGGGGGGGGGGCGGGGAGTGCGCGGGCATGGGGCACGGGGATTGTGGGACTGGGCGGTGACCGCCGGGGCGCGTGGGGCTTTGTGTGCGCGGGCCGCTGGGCTGCTGGGGCGCTGGGCCATGCCGGATGCGGCGGACGGGGTGGCTGGGCGTGGGTCGTGGGGGTGTGTGCTTCCCTCTTTTTCCCCAATCTGTGCCCTCCCTCTTCAAAAAGTTCCTAATTTCCCTTGAATACTTTCCTTTTTTCCCCTTGTTTGTAGTGCAGCTAGGCGGTCGCCATCTTGACCGGAAGTCCCCTTACAATCAGGTTATTTTATTTTTGAAAAAGATATTTCATGTTTTCTTGCTTTGGACTTGGTAACTATTCTCTCTGGATACTGAAAAGTATTTTTCTTTGAGTCAGAAAGTTTACATTTGATTGCATACCCATGATTGTATAGTTTTTTTTTTTTTCTCAAAACGAGATACTGCGTTTAAATGTGTTTGTACCTATCAATGGCCAGCTCTTTTCTGTCATTCTATCAATGTGGAGTACTGAATCCATGTTAGTATTCCTAACTTTGCCATCAGCCTACTTACTAACTTCAATATTTTCCTGTGCAGTCTAGTTTCTATTCTGGTTTTAGCATACCTGGAGTGCTGGACAATTGTTCTCAGTGTTCCTCCTAAACTTTCACTTTCAGCTACCTTTGCCTGCTTATATCACACAAGGGCATATGTTTTCTGTATACATTTGTCTCTTTCCCACATGGCAATGTCTTGTGGGTACTTGAGACTAAGTTTACTCCTTCTACTATGTCTACTATGACTTCAGACTTAGGCAGTTACTGTGTTGCTCAACCTTAGATGTGGATAGTTCTCCTTTTACTGCCCCTGTCTCAGGACACATCTCACTTTCCTACCCAAGGCACCTACAATGCATCACAAATCAGCCATGTGTTAGTGAGGATACTGAGCATGAGTGACTTCCCCGTCCCTTTCTCAACTGCAGGAAGCCTCTGTACCCCAGCATGTTTCTAGCTCCTCCTTCAGTGGGAGATGACTATTGGATAAGAGCTGGGTCAGAGTTAGAGAGTCGGTTTTTCTATTCATCTTCCAGAAAACAGCAATCCATCTTTGTCTAGAGTGGAATGTGTCAATCAGTTTCTTCAAATTCCCCAGTGACAAGTGACATTTTATTTTTTACCAAAGTATAGTCAAATTTTAGATATGGGTAGGTCTTTGGACCTATCAACTTGCAAATGTATTTTGTTTCATATCAGAGAAAAGATTTAAGTGTGGTCAGGTTTGGCAGGCAAGTAGCAGCTGGACCATATTATGCACATGCAAGTCCTGGAAAATGGATGAACTTCTCAATAGACTTTTGTTTAACCTTTAAACAGTTCCAGACCTGCAGGCCTATATAAATAAGAGATCTCAGGCTTCTTGTCTGACCATAGCCTTTCTTGTTAGTTCTATGGAAAAGTTCACAATACAGAACTCCCATGTGTGTGCAGAATGACATTATGTAAACCATTAAAAGGGTTTGTAAACCTTCATGTTATTACAGTTTGGATCTGAAATGTCTCCCATAAGGTCATGTTTTCAATATTTGGTCTCCAAACCATGGTACTGTTTTTAAAGCTTTGGAGCCTTTAAAAGGTGGAGCCTGGCTGGTGGAAGTAGGTCACTGCAGATGGGGATTTAAGGTTAAACTAGCTCCTGGTTCCAACTCCAACCCTCTGCTCTCAGGTGGATTCCAAGTAAACACCCATCAATGCAAGCTTCTGTTGCCAAAGACTGAGCTTGCTCTCATCATCATGTTTTCCCCATGATGCTAACAGAAATCTTTCTAAACCATGATTTAAATGAGCCTTTTCTTCCTTTAAGTTGTGTATGTTAAATTTTTATTCACAATACAAAAGTACCTAAGCACAAGCTTAAGTATATTCAACATGTAATAACTCAAAAATATCTTGTTCACAGGGATGGGGAGATGGCTCAGAAGGTTAAGAGCAGATGTAATACAACCATAAGAACCTGACACAATTGGAATTCATTCCTCGGCACCCCACATAAATATCTGAGAGTGGCCAAACACATCTGTAAGAACAATCTTGGGGAACAGAACAATGAAACAATCACTGGGGCTTTCAGTCCAAAAGAATGGCAAAAATAAGGATGAGATATGAGATATGGCGTAGCAGTTAAGGTACTTGCCTGAAAAACCAAATGACCCAGGTTCAATTCCCCTAGGTCCCTTAACCCACATGTACAAGGTGGTACATGTGTCTGGGCTTCATTTGTAGCTGCTAGAGGCCCTGGTGAGCCCATTATTCTTTCCCCCTCTCTTTCTCAAATAAATAAAAATTTTCAAATATATATATATATTTAAATATATATATAAATTTTCGCAATAACAGAAGCTCTGGTTTGAGTGGGAGGCTCCATAGGGAAACAGGCAGGTGAGCGAAAAGAAAATACCCAACGTTCTCCTCTGGCATGTGCACCCACATGTGCATACACTACATAATATACTACATATACCTTACACACACACACACACACACACACACACACACACACACACACTTATTTTTCACTTTTGACTTACATGTTGTACTAACAGCCACCTCTCTCTTTCATATTATGTCAATGGTAAAAAAAAAAAAAGAAAAGAAAAGAAACTCTTGCATCCAAATTTTCCCCAAACAGGAGTGTTTCCTCCCTTCAGAATTAATTTTATCTTCTCTTATAAGCTCTATTTACTGAAGGACTCAGAGATGTGATTTTTGCATATGACTCATTTTTATTCATATAATGATAGGTTCAATATTCTTTTGTAACTTTCCATATTCTAAAGCTGAAGCAGAAATCTCAATGTCGCATCATTATCAAGAGACTCAAAACATATCCCTAAACCAGACATAGAGATGGGGATTGAATACTAAATTGAAAGTGATGAAAATTTTTAATTAGAAAGGATGGATGATCATAGATGGATGATAACTTTAGCCTGAGAAAAATTCTGAAAATCAAATGACATCCTTGGAAAGTATTTGGAAATATGTCTATCCAATCATCACAGGACATTCTTGGGAAGACTGAGAAATAAATTTTAGATATTAATAAATTTGAAATTGTGATGAGGGCTGTAATCTGTAGAAAAATTAATTTTGAGATGATTTTGTGTGCTCCTTTTTACACATAGAGTATTTTGTTTAGGAAATTTGTGTCTAATACTTACAAGATGCCAAAAGATTTGCAGCTCTAAAGAGAGAGTAAAACATAGCATTTTGTTCATAAACTACAGTTATAGTAAGAAGCACAAACATGCTGATATTTTGTTTCAGAGACACTAAGAAATCTATTTTTTAGAATGACTACTTTGAATAATTATTTTTATGTATCCAGGAAAATTAATTGTAATTTTCCCCAAACATGAAAGAGTGTTTTCCCTTTATATATACTCAATAGCAAGGCAGTTTTCATAAGTAGAACTCAACAATTCCCTCTTTGTGTAGATGCCAATTCAATATCAAGGTAACTTATTCTGATTCTCAATGGTACTTAGTTGGGAAAATCCCAATAATATTAAAATGTTTCATTTGGCACACAGAGTCTATTTTTCCCAAGACTTATTCTATATGTTTTAAAAATCATTGAATTATAGGCATTGAAAAAACTTAAAATGTAAAAGAAATTGTGAAGATTAAGAGATAGAAATTGGCTAGACAGCATATATTAACAGAACCCCAAAGTGAATGGCTTTCTCTTAGCTAAATGCGAGAATTGTTCTTGGGCCTTTAGGGGAAAATCTGGGTCATTTTACTTTATCATGCATCAGAAATGTCAGAAGGGTTTGGCCTTTATTTGAGTAATGCTTCCAATCCTTCTTGGAGAATTAAGGCCCTTTTTCGAGAATGAGGATTTATTGTAAGATTGACTTTTCCCAGAAATCCTGAACCCAGACACCTGGCTTCAGGAATGAATAGACAACATCAGTTGCCCATCCAGGGGCCTCACATAAAAAAGACAAGGATGACACCCCAAAATTCCTGTACCAATAGATTAGATTCAATACAGAACCCAAACATGATAAAATTGCCTAACTATATAATGTGTTGATATGTAAGTTCTTCTTATATAGTATGAAAAGTCTGAAAGAGTTCAAATATCACTAATACAACCTGCTGATAAAAATACATCTGAGTGACTACCGTGGTAAAATCATCACATTGGCAGAATATTGTACTTGTCTCAGACAGGAAAAGATGGAGCTGAACTTTCAGTTCAGAGTTTTAATTTTGTCTTAAAATCACCCTTCATTGTGGAGGCTTGATTAGGATTAAGTAAGAAATGTTATACAATTGTTCAGAATATTAAAATTTATATATTTGCTAAGGCCCACAGAGCTAGCAAGAGACAGAATGAGAATGTAAGTCCATGCAGCCTGGTCCCAGAGTATTTGCTTTGAATACAATAGCTATTTGCCATACTCTCCCAGTGATATGCTGCATATGTACCCACAGAGAGAATTTACATACACCCTGATTTCTCCACACCACACAAGATCTCCCTACATATACAAGGAAATGGCAGGAAAACAAAGACACAGCTTGATTCCCTTAGTAATGAACTTATATACTTCTCTTCCCCATTTAACACATGCTGTATCTTGTACATAAATCTGCTGGCTTCACCATTCTGGATTTGTACCTCAATATTCACGCATATCTTTAAAGGTCTATCTCCGTGACACCCTGAGATGTCTCATGGAAACCAGCAGGTTCTGAGTGAAGAAAGACTTGAGATCACAGGCTTGAACATAGGAAAGAAGTGGTATTGATGAGAGCATAGTATCTATTGCTTCTTGAGAATGGATGATGTCAGAATGGTAGTAGAGACAGATTTCCAAACCTAAACTAGTGATTGCCTACAAAATATTCTCATGGGGAAATCCTGTAAGTATAGCAAGCATTATTTGGTGATAAGCATGACATAAAGGCTAACTTTGAGAGAAACCACTGTGATGCCAATGTTGCCTGGAGTCCACTTTCACCATGTTCCTCACAGCAGAAGAGAATTATCACATGATATGCCATAGCCATGATCTAAGAGTAAGGGTGAGTAGGTATGGCCATCAATTTTAGCAGCAGTGAGACAGTGGAAATAGATGAAGGAGGGAAGGACATTTTTAGATCACACCAGCTGCAATCAAGAATGATTCTTATTTTCCCACAGATACTTGAGTAATCTTGAAATACATACAAAGAGGCACCAAACAACTGAGTTAGAAAGGCTATAAAGAGGGGTTAAATTTCAGTGAGTTGTTTGTGTGTGTGTTTGTGTATGGTAGAAAATTAGTCCTTTCTCTGTTTCTTCTAATGAAATTTTGGCCTCAAAATATTTGCTAGCAATCACTCTAGGGCTAAGGCTAAATGAGATAAGAAGGGGAAGAAGAAAAGGAAGAAGGGAAGAAAAAGGAAAGGGAAGTAGGAAAGAGCTTGTAAATATGCACATTTAGATGTAAATTAGCTTTGCTTTACAGATTGAGTAAATTAGTATCAAGGAATAGATCCTTAACAAATAACACAATGGTCATTGCTGCATTCTGAATAGCAAATGCTCTATAACTTTGTAAAAGTCATTTCACTGCGTTTGCTGATAATATCCTTCCTGAGGAATAAAATGTATTTTTTCCTTGAGAACTAATAATTGTAATCTTTAAAATATATAAATCCCATTGTGAGCCCAAATAAATGTAATTGAAATGTGGACCTTGCCAAAATTGAGAAAATTAAAATGCAAACAAAATCTGTTAATATATTTAAATTTTAAAAAGTAAAGAAAAACCAATTAACTTGTGGAAACATGGTTTGATATTTAGAATAAGGAGATCAAATTAGGCATTCTATTCTATTAACACTTGGAATGAAGATCATCTTGCCCAGCTGCCCCTCAAAGCTTCATTCACTGGGGCTAAGGTTGCTGGAGAATAATGAAGCAAGTTGGCTTTAAAGGCCACAATTGTGTTCCCTAAGTGGTCCACATGGAATGCCATAATCTCCCCATGGGATCTTTAGAAGCCTAGAGGTAATTGGAAGGAAGGCATGGGATTGATAATTAAATCGCAAGTCAATTTCTCTCTCTCTCTCTCTCTCTCTCTCTCTCTCTCTCTCTCTCTCTATATATATATATATATATATATATATATATGTGTGTGTGTGTGTGTGTGTGTGTGTGTGTGTGTGTGTGTGTGTGATTTTTGTCATTGCAGGAGACAGTTGACCAACTCTATTAAACATAAAATGATATCAGAGGCATAGGACTTAGAAAGTAATTTCCAATATTTAAC
The DNA here is from genome assembly GCF_020740685.1 of Jaculus jaculus. Classification (NCBI taxonomy): domain Eukaryota; kingdom Metazoa; phylum Chordata; class Mammalia; order Rodentia; family Dipodidae; genus Jaculus; species Jaculus jaculus. The sequence goes on along the minus strand of NC_059125.1, from coordinate 21,124,712 downwards.
GTTATACATTTTTGTATGATACCTAAATATCTGATGCATTCCATCTCACCAAGGTAAGAATGACTGCCATTAAAAAAACAAATGACAACAAATACTGGTGAGAGTGGGGAGAAAGAGAAACTCGTAACCACAGTTAGTGGGGAGGAATAATACTTTGAGATACTGTCCTTTAGATGTGATGCAGCGTTAGCATTCGTGACCTCATAACAGCTGCTGGCTCTAATTACTGGTATGTTCACAAGATCCACAAAATATTGAGTCCATCAACATTTTGATATGAATGAGAAAGGAGAGCAAGAAACAAGGACAAGCAAAATCTATCACCAAGACAAGAACAGATAGCAGACTCCACAGCAGGAAATGAACCACCATTCACACAGCAGCTAGAGCTGTGCAGCTAGAGGAATTTAGGCGATGAGCATGAGTACTGCTTCCATGGTGAAAACCTGTGCCAGGGTGATAGAGACAGACACAGAGGATACTCAAAACATACCAAAGCAGAAATCCTAAAGCTGCCGAGAGCTCAACACTAGACTAGACTTAAAGCACACCTAACAAGGCTCAGTGAATTTTGGAGAGGAGGGGACAGAAAGAATGTAAGAACCACACAGCAGGGGGAAATATTCAGAGACATTGCCACTCCCCACAATGACTGACTGTTGCTCTCACATCTCACAGCCCACAATCCACAGCCCACAGCCCCATGTTGCATACCAACAATCTCACTAAGGAAGGTACCAACATATGATGTGTTCATACAAAGTTACTACTTAACAAAAAAAAAAAATTAAGAGAAACTAGTTGGAAAGAGAAAGTGGCTCAGTGGAATTGGATTGGGAGAATGGGGCAGAAAAGGCAATGAGGGATTATGCTGAAATCACAATAAGTTCATGTATAAAAATCATCAATAAGGACTAAAATAGATTTAAAAATTAAATGCTAAATTGTTTTTTGCTTGTTTTGTTTTATGCCTGAATTGACAACCAACACAATCTAGGTTCACATGTACCTCCACTGTCTTACTAGATTAGGGAAATGGGACAAACCTAATTTTCAAACTGTTGTTCTTAGCATTGTGTTGTGTTGTTACAGCCTTTTCCAATGTGTTATTATAAGGAGTTCACTCTGAAATGAAAACTAATAAATTAAATTTAAAAAAAAAATAATAAGGACTTCACTCTGAGAGCAAATCCTGCAGACACACTACCACAAAAAGGTTACAGTTTATCAGTGTGGGTGGATCTTTTCTTTATTAGCCACCCAGATAGGAGGAATTGGGAATATTGGATCTAGACCCTGGGGGAACTCCTGTCCTTTCCTAAGACTAGCTGTAAAGTCTGTACTCTGTTGCACAACCTTGAGATAACCATTACTGTTCAGAACTCCACAATGAGTGCCGTTGCCAAATGAACACATTAATAAGGGACCTGGGAGAACAATCTGAGATGATGAGGCTTCCAAAGACTTATAACTGGCACTGACAGGGATAAAAGACATTTATCTTGTGATTATTCTGGTTTCTTAGCCCAGAGGATTATGAGTCAGGAAAACCAAAGGGCTATGAAACTTATTTGGTATCATTACATTTCATCCTTCCAAAGAACAATGAAAAGGGCCCTTAGTGAAGGAAAGATGTGGAGGTACCCTGGAATTATTTCTTGCCAGTGAATATATTTGTAGAGTAAACTGTTAAGGTAAACACTTAATGAATACATTTGTTCTTCTAGCAAATATACCATGATAGGCTTGGAGCTACTCTAGTGAGAAAATGTCAATAAGATCCCTCCTTTGGTTGAATTACAGACCATTGTGGGGTGCACACATTCACTGCACAACTACTCTATTAAAGAGAAGCAGAATTCCATGGACATGAGTTATAAAGGAATCTGATTTGGAGTGGCAGTCAACAAAATAATTTAATGATCAAAATATAGCCACACTAAGCCCTATTTCAAAATAGAAAGAAAACCTAACTTCATTTATTAATCATAGCTACAATTTTTATTTGCAACTACTCCAGTCTGTGGTGTGGTAACTGCAAATATTTGCGCACCAACTAGCGAAAAAGTTCTCATTCTTTGTGAAAATTTATCTATGAATGGGAAGTAAAGCAAATAGAGTGTGTCTCTTTAAGACATGCTATGTAGTACATTTAGAAATTATTCACATTAATTATGCCTATGTTGGCATACAAATAACTTGAACATACTTAACTTTCAAACTTGTGCTTTATTTCCTTTTCAGTGTGTGTGTGTGTATGCACGCACTCTATTCATATACAGAGGCCAGAAGATATCAAGTGTCCTCTACCATTCCCTTTATTCCTTAACACAGAGTCTTTCACTGAGCCTAAGCTTCCCATTGTTTGGTTCAGTTTGCTAACAAAGGAGCCACAGCTCTCCTATCTCTTTCCCTTCAGCACTCAGGTTACAGGAGTTGGTGGCCACACGGAGCTTTTTATATGGATGGTATGGTTTGAATTCAGGTCTTTATACAACAAGCATTCTTACCTGTGGAACCATGTCTCCAGACTTGAGAGTTATTTCTTAAAGCTTCCTTCATTTAATACTAGTCTGAAAATTATATTTTCCAGATTAAAAATCAGGACATTGATTAAATCAGGAGCTGGATTAAAAATCAGGACAGGGGCTGGAGATATAGCTTAGTGGTTAACCACTTGCCTGTGTAGCCTATGGACCCAGGTTCGAGGCTCGATTCCCCAGGACCCACATTAGCCAGACGTACAAGAAGGTGCACAAATCTGGAGTTCCTTTGCAGTGGCTGGAGGTCCTGGTGCGCTGATTCTCTCTCTCTCTCTTTCTCTTTCTCTCTCCTTTTCTCTCTGTGTCTGTCGCTCTCAAATAAATAAATAAATAATGAACAAAAAATTTAAAAATTACTTTTAATTTAAAAAATCAGGACAGTTGGTGATTACTGTCTTGCAATTGAAAAGTCTGCAGATACAAAAACAATTTGTTTTGTAAAAGAGCAAATGTACTAGGTAAAATTCTAAGTCCAAATGTTCTTGTTTTTCAGAAAAGTTACATTCCTTTTTATTTACATATTTCATTTAAATATACTGAGCAGTGGAACTCTATCTTAAACACTTTCTTCCCCATCTCCGTTTTTCCTTCGGGGTTCAAATTCAATCCCATTTTAGTGATAATGTACTCTATCAAGGAGCAGGAAAGGACATTTCCTTAAGTAATGGATGAATGTTGGCATCTTCCAAGGTGTCCTTGTCCTCATCTGTTCATTGGTCCTCGCGGTTCATTGTGTTCCACTCCCAGTTTTAAGCCACCTAGAGCTTGGCTCTGTCTATGCTATTTGCAGATATACAGAACCTACTGTTTTGTTCTTTGCTATCTCCTAATGAAAAGTTATTCTCTGATTCTATCTCAACCTCAGTTACTTACATGCTCAGTGTAGAGTTTAATTTTATCTGATGTATTGGATTATTTCTAGAACCTTCTGGGAAAGAAATTCCAAGTTCCTGTATTCTTAGATCGCCAGAACAATTTGTGTTTTCCTCATATTGCCACCTTCAATTTGAGAGTGAACTTCATAGAACTGTAAGAATCAAGTCTAATTCTTCATTCAAAGCACTGTACAATTGTACAGTGCTTCCCTATTGATGTCCTGCAATTACACCAAAAGAGGGTATTCTTTATGTAAGAAGACTTGTTATAACTTATGATGTCACAAGTTTCTTTGTCACAAGCCCTTCTCACATCTATTTTGATTGATGCTTCATTTTCTAGACTACTGGCTATGACATGAGTCACTAAGGAACACAGGAAAATGGGTCTACCATTTGAGGAAAAGTAGCATAATAGTAGTATTTTTCATACTTTTAGGAGAGTCTTCTTCTCTTTTTCAGATAGACATAGATTCTAAAGACAGAATCACCCCATCATACCTGAAAAGGGCCCCAGCTGAAACTAAGAATAATTGGGGAAACATGCAAGAATGCTGTTTTCCTGGCAAACCGGGACCTAGCACAATGGTGAAGGAGATAGGCACAGAGAATAATTAACCCCAAACAAACCAGATATCCAGAGACACAGAGGCATCCAAGACCTCATCACTGAAGCAGATCTAAAATGAATGCAACATGGCTCAGGGAAATTTGTAGGAAAGGGGGCAGGAAGAATGTCAGAGCCACATTTTGGGTCATGATACACAAAGACATTGCCTCCTACCCAAAACTGAAGGCGAATCCCACAATGCATAACCCATATACCCCAACAAGGAGGGTCCCTGTGGAGGGAGGAGGCTAACAATGGTACCAACTTGACTGCATTCACTGACTACAAAAATAAAAAAAAATTAAATAAGATTATTAATGTGTGTATTCACAGTCTTACACTATACAACAAAATAGAAATTCATCAGAGTCTTTTAAGAATCTCAGTGTCTGGAAAGAGAAGTTTGACTCATATAACTGAAAAGAAAATATTTGTCACACAATGCTATAAAACTACATGCTTGTGCATGCATGTCTATATTTATCAGGAATTTTATCTTCGTTATATTTTTTGATGGATAAAAGCTATATTCACAATTTAAAAGTTATTACATTTAGATAGTGAGACTGTATCAAAAGTGAGGAGAAAAAAATTGCTTGGCATATTTCTGTTATTGTTGTTTATGATATTTTCCCCTCAGCCTTTTATTTCCAAAGTAAAATACACTGTGCAAGCTTTTCTCCCCGGATAGAAGAGAGAATAATGCTAACTTGTTGCTGCTGTGTGCCACACATTCAATTACCACTCTTCTAATTTTTTTAAAATGTTTTTGACAAATTCATACATATAGTGGATTTTGATCATATTCACCCTTCATTATAGTCTGTTATCCCCCTTCCACACCTGCAGAAACTTTTATTCTTCCTAGCTACCTCCCTTCCTATTTCCACACCATTTTTTTTATTGGAGACCCACTGAGTTTAATTAGGCTTTATTAAATCAGCATGAGTGACTGGTGATTTACTAAAACATGAGTAACTTACCAGTGGCTACACCCCTGAAGGAAGTGATTCCCCTCCCCAAGCAACCATTAATTGCTAATAGTTTCTCAAGGAGGGGTGAGAGACTTCATGATTCTTACTGATTCATAATGTAGTGTTGACAGGGACAATCCTGTGCAGGTAACCAGAACTACTGTGAGCATGTCACATCCAGAATACAGCATTGCTCAGTTCTCCTCATCCTATAGCTCTTACATTCTTTCAGCTCCCTCTTGCACACTGTTTTCTGAGCCTTGAAGAGTGTGCCTCAGATGTCTCCATTATAGCTAAGCTATCCATAGTGGTTTATTCTCAGTACTTTGACCAGTTATGAGTTTCTGCATAAACCACTATTCATTGCAACTAAAAGCTTCTCTGAACTTCTTCCTGCAGATGGCAGTGACTATTTGAGAGAACCAAACCTTGCCAAAGTGCTGAGAATAAATGGATGTTGACTACTCAGAAATAAATGAAACATCTCTATCACGCCTTCCAAGGCTCAGGGAACATTGCAGAAGAAGGAAAGAAAGAATGTAAGAGCCACAGGATGTGGATGAATGCTTTGGAATGATGCTTTCCAGACACAAAGTGGTTTTTGCATTCATGACCTCACAGTGTCTGTTATTGCCTGCACACTATTGCCCTTATCAATATTTTGTCATAGATGATAGAGGAGGGCAATGAAAAGAACATTATAATAGAAGAGAGATTAATAAGAAAGAAGGAAGGAGTTCACTGGAAGGAGAACAGTAAAAGATGGACCAAAAAAGGTAGTGGGAATGGATTATGACCATAATATTTTATGCATATGAAAATTATTAATAAAAAAGTTAAAAAAGAAACTTCTCTGACAACTATGATAATAGCACTAATCTATGGATATAAATGCAGTGGTTTATATCAGATGTTCCCCCCAAAACTCATATGCTTTGAATGCTTATTCCCCAGCTAGTGGCAATTTAGAAGGTAGAGCTTTACTGAAGGAGGAGTGTTGTTGAGGGTGGGCTTTGGGGTGTTATAGACAGCTCCCTCTTGCCAGAACTTTGTTTCCTCTCTTGCTACTATTTTCCACTGGCTGTGACAGAGATAATGTCCAGTCTTTGCTAATTCCATGTTTTCTCCTGCCATCATGAAGCTTCCCCCAGAGGCTGTACACCAAAATAAAAACTTTCCTCCCATCAGATGCTTTTGGTCAGGTGCTTACTCCAGAAATCAGAAGATAACTGCAACAATGAGAATAAATATTTTAAAAGGAGTTTAACAAGCCACGCATTGTGACTCACAACTTTAATCCCGGCACTTGGGAGGCAGAGGTAGGAGGATCGCTGTGAGTTTGAGGCCACCCTGAGACTACGTAGTGAATTCCAGGCCAGCCTGGACCTGAGTGAGACCTACCTTGAAAAACCAAATGAAAAAAAAATATTTTAATAACTTGTTCACTTACCAAATGCCCCCCCATGCCCCACCACCACACACAGGGCCTATGACTTCTGTAATTATGGGCTTTTAACCAAATTGACAGCACCAGGTATGAATTCCTTCTTGTGGAGTAGGCCTCCAAACCAATCAGAAAGCAGTTTATTACTTTTATAATGTTCATGCCACTATTACACCAGTGTTCACCTCCACTTGACAGGTGAGTTGTGTAATATGCACTTTCCATAGCTGGATGATATTGTTGATAATGTTTCTCCCTGAGTAACCTACACAGCACCTTCTGGGAAGATGAATGCTAGCTGGCATGGTGCAAGTGTCCCGCTCACTTCCAGCTTGATTTCTCTATGTCCTGCAAATATAGCATGTTGTATCTTCAGCAATAGAATGTTCCCATATAATTCTGAGAAGAAAGGAATTACATAATAATGACAAAATCTCAGAGCAACAAGATGATGGGAAGAATTATATCCTCTATGTAAAGTAGTCTGAACACTTGATCTGCTTGATTCTTTTGTCATTTTAGATTTTGCCAATATATGTAACTGATAAATACAGTATTAGAATATAGACTTTAGAGATTTAGGAAAATATATAGGTCCATGTGAAATTTAAAGAATAAAATATGTTCCAGGTGAATTGCTGATGTCTAGCACTGCTGTGATATTGGTATTGATTTTGTCAAGACAGCTGAAAAGCAAGGATCAGATGGATTGTCTGAAGCCTGATTTGTTTGGTGAAAGGGGTCTAGACTAGGAGAGGCCCCATTTAGGAGTGCATTTCTACCTATTTGCTAGGACATTGGTTCCTTTTCCCTATTATTTTGTGATATGTATGTATGGATAGATAGATAGATGATAGATAGATACATAGATATTGCACACACACACACATACATATATTAGAGTGAAGCTGAAATACAACGTCACATATGAACAATTTTAACAGAAGAGGAAAGAGAATAAAAGAGTTGAACTTTATGCTATGGTTGGGGCACACCGTTATTCTATATTAGTTATTTTTTTTAATTTTTTTATGTATTTATTTGAGAGCGACAGACACAGAGAGAAAGACAGATAGAGGGAGAGAGAGAGAATGGGCGCGCCAGGGCTTCCAGCCTCTGCAAACGAACTCCAGACGCGTGCGCCCCCTTGTGCATCTGGCTAACGTGGGACCTGGGGAATCGAGCCTCGAACCGGGGTCCTTAGGCATCACAGGCAAGCGCTTAACCACTACGCCATCTCTCCAGCCCTATATTAGTTATTTTATTTGATTTCAATTCTTATGAATTACACTTCCATGAGTTAAGGGGAAAATAGATCACACTTGATTTTAAAAACAAGAAAATATTTTGCTGGTTGCTCTCCCATCCCTTGTGTGGTCTATTTTTATTGATACCCAATCTAATATCTCCTGGTGATAATGATGATATCTAATTTAAAAGGAAAGTAAGCATCCACAGCAGCATATAGTGTGAATTCATTCTAAATTGCTACTCAGAAGCAATTAAAAATGGTCTCCCTCTGGATTCTTTACAGCCAATGCACTTAAAATAGTTTCTTTGGCACTTCCTGCACAGTTTGATACCAGGCAATCTCTTCCCTGAGCCTGTGAGATTTTACTCTACCTTAAAGGAAAACAAAATTTAAAGTAAAAGTTTGAAATACAACCTGAGAATAAAGAGGTTTTCAACTCTTGTCAATGTGACATTTGTCTTTTATATGGGATAGAGAATCTTGGTGAGAGGGCAATTTTGCTCCCCCATAAACAGCCCATGATATTGTCACAACAGGGTGCAGCTAGTGCCATCTGGTGGGAAGAGGCTAGAAAGCTGCCAAACATGTATAATGCATAGGACAGCACCCTCTTACCTCTTTAGTGCTCCCTTTGTTACCCCGTGATCAATAGAATTATTTTAAATTTGATTTTTGAGACATACCTTTTAATAGCATCATTAATTCTCAATCACTAACATTTCAAAAATGAAAACAGTTATTTTTTGGTTCTTTTTTAATCTTTTTGGCTTTTTGAGGTCGGATCTAAGGGTGGTCTTGAATTCACAGCTCTTCTCATAGTTCCTCTCAAAGTTCCTCCTACCTCTGCCTCCCAAGTGCTGGAATTAAAGGCGTGCACCACTACTCCTAGTTGAAATCAGCTACTGTATAGGGAGCTCCTACTTTGAGTTCAAGTCTGAAGACTTCTCATTAGGATTCAGAGAGGTACAACTACATATATATCCTCAGCAAGTATTCTTCAGATTTTGAAATAAAAAAAAGGAGAAACTGCATGTTCTCCACTAAAATTTCATTAGAATGGAGAGTGTATCAAATGCCTATGTAAAAATATAATTTATGGGCTGGAGAGATGGCTTAGCGGTTAAGCGCTTGCCTGTGAAGCCTAAGGACCCTGGTTCGAGGCTCGGTTCCCCAGGTCCCACGTTAGCCAGATGCACAGGGGGCGCAGGAATCTGGAGTTCGTTTGCAGAGGCTGGAAGCCCTGGCGCGCCCATTCTCTCTCTCTCCCTCTATCTGTCTTTCTCTCTGTGTCTGTCGCCCTCAAATAAATAAATAAAAAATTATATATATATATATATATATATATATATATATATATATATATATATATATATATAAAATTTATTACTGTTGCTACTGGTCAAAATCATCCCATATCAGCATTATCTTATGGTTAAACCCTGCACTGTCATATCATGTCAAACAGTCATGATTGGTATGTTTGATATGTATTTAAATCTACTATAATAACCCTCAGTGGAATCTGAACAGGCTTTGGGTGACTAATTAATCAATAAATCAGTACTCAAAATGTTTTGCAAAATATTTTGCCAAAATTCACAATGTTGAAGTAAATCTTGAAAACTTTAAAGATAACAGTTTGATATTTCTTGAAATTTTAGGAATGTCAAGTATAAGAATTTAAAAAGCCCCCGTACAAAACTTCTCTTAACTGTTTCTACTAACATTCCACTTTTAAAGCCATATGGTGAGATCAGAATTATCCCAAAGATAATTCACTTTTGTTAGGCACTTTATGTATTATTTTATTGAAATGTAGAAAATATGTAGATACAATTATGTCTACATAGTTATTTCAGGATTCAAAATTCGTCCTACTTCCTTTATTTCTCTACATGAGAAACATGTATCTTTCAAAGTGTTTCTGCAGTATTCTTTCTCCCTTTCTCCAGGCAGAACTATTTGGTACCAACCATGATTTCTCAGTCTGTTTTCAAAATGTTTCTAATTTAGCTTTATTATATTACTTAAGGTAAAACAGGCAATGTTTAGCAAACTCACAGGATTTATTATTTTCTTTTGTTTTAATTTTATTTATTTACATACTTATTTGAGAGAGGTGGAGAGGGAGAGAGAGAATGGGTATACCAGGGCATCTATCCACTGCATAAACTCCAGACACATGAGCCATCTTGTGCATCTGGCTTATGTAGGTATTGGAGAATCAAACCTTGGTCCTTAGGCTTCACAGGCAAGCACCTTAACCACTAAGCAATCTTTCCAGCCCTAGTTTTATTGATTTCAATCTGTCATAGAATCATATTTTTGCAAAATTCAATGAGGATACACTAGTAGAAGAGTTAATATTTTTGAAAAGCCAATAAAAATGTGGGTTTTTAGCTATTTATTCATTTTTACTTGTGCAAGTGTATGTATTTGCATGGGTATTGTGCCACACATATAGGTGGACGTCAGAGGATAAATTCAAAGTGTCCATGGTGCCATGTCTCTTGCTACTTCAAACAAACTGCCAATCAGAAAATAAATGTCAGACTAGCTCGCCTGTGAGCTTCAGATTCTTGTGTCTCTGTGTTCCATTGCTTGTAGGCATCTTGGGATCACAGATACATGGACCAGTTTGCATCTAGCTTTACAAAAGTGCTGAGTAATTGAACCAAAGCTGGCAGGCTTTGAATAATTTAATTGGAATTATTTGAATTAGGATTTTTGAAAACTGAATCAATAGATGTAAAATTTGTTATTCTAATTTCTATAAAGGTTCCTTTTAGAAACTTTCCATATGTGTACTTAATTTCTTCACAGCTTGCAAATAAGAATTGTCTTTGAACTACATTTTAACTAGAAATAGGGTGAGCTGTGCTAAAATAACAAAGTAGGTAATCTTGTTTTGTACAAGAATAAGTGTAGTTTTGTTTGTTTGTTTTTCTCATGTAAAATCTAATGGTAATTCTCCAAATCTGGAGTCTTCTGGGAAAGTGACTGCTATGGCCTTGGCAAATCTCTCATATATATCCCATAGGAGCTATGTATTCTTGGTATTTAGATACCAATATATTCTAGGAAAACTAAAGTGTCACTTGGGATTCTGTTAAGCCAGTTGTGTTGGAGTTGAATTAATTAACCCCCTTCCAGGGACACTCTAACAGCCTGTTTTGCTTCCTTTCTGGCCCTTCTCTTTTTCATTAGACTTTAACATCTTGGAAAAATACAAGACAGTAAAACATGGCTCTTAGTTACCATAAAGCATTCTTTTTACATTTCCTGTTTACTTGATTTATTTTTTTTTTCTGATACTCCAAATACATTCAAAAACTTTCATTTTTTTTCTACTACTTTTCCTCCACTTTCTGCTCCATCAAGAATATCAACTATATAACTTTGACATACCATTCCAACTCAAAATGTAAAAGAATATGAAAGACTAAGTGAAAACAATTACAAACTGCTTGTAATAACATAGAGCTACATATACATACATCTACAAAGCTTTTGAATCACAGAAGGAGAAGTCTTACTGAATTGAGTCAAAAGTTGGATGAACTTTTCAGTAGTGAACAAAGAGACAGAGGCACCTCAGTTCTTAGAAGAAACAGCATAGGAAGGGAGTGAGTTGTCAACGGAACATATTTGACAGAGAGGGAGAGACTTTCAGGACAAGGATAATGCATCTGAGTTCTCAATGGCATTGTTTACTGGCAGAGAGGACGAGGACTTGGAAAGCCCCCAAATGTGAAAATAAAATACTTGTTTCCATCTAAGAATTTCCATTTCATGCTCTAAGCAAATTTCTGATGATGAAACATAGTTATAGAATTCATTGCAGAGGTAAGGCTGAAAGCCAAACTTCTGGTGCTTAAAATTTAGTCCTTTTGTGGTATTAAATACAAAGTACAGTAAAGAAAACAACAGCCTGGTGTGGTAGTTCACACTAACTCCAGCACTTAGGAAACAGAGGTCAGAAGATCGCTGTGAGTTTGAGGACAGCCTGGGACTACAGAGTGAGATCCAGGTCAGCCTGGATAGGGTGAGTTCCTACCTTAAAAAAAAAAAAAAAAAAAAAAAAACTAAGTTAAAAAAGAAAGAAAGAAAACAGCAACAAAACTAAACTTGTAAGACAATGCTTTCCTAAATCCAATTCTAATAAGACAATAGAAAATTCTTTTCAGTTGAAAGTTGGGCTGAAAAGCAAAATGAACTCAGTTTTCCATTTATAACTGGAGATGAAAGCAAATTAATAATAGCTACACCCTAGTTGTACCTAAACCAGTTGGTTGATACTATATTGATCTATCAATTGGTTGATACTATATATGTGTCTTGACTTACCTACCATTTAGGCAAGATAAATTCCAATTTTCAGGAAAATAATGCCACTAAACAAAAATAATACACTTTAGTCTTCTCTTTTATATATACAATTGAACACATAATAAAAAATAAAGGAGAAAATGCAATCCATAATCAGGTGACATATTAGCAATAATCAGAAGAAGTAGACATAAAGATATTACAAAGCTTGAAATTAGCACATAAGTACAAGTACTGGAATTAAATTCACTTTGTATTGCACTCCCGCACTGGTGTCTGTGAATGTCTGCTCTGGGTGCCTTCTTCCAGTGGGCCTCATGTCCTCCACAAATTCTCCTGGAGTCTTCTACTCTTGACACTTGGCATAGTCATCAGGATGAGATAAGTGATCCCTCTTCACCCCCAATACCACCTTGAGGACATCCCCCACTAGGTATGTGGTTTCAACTCTATGGTGGTATCTAGTGGCAGCCAACCTGATAGACAGAGATCCCCGGGAGGATTGTGGAGTGATCAATCCTAGTCCCACAGAAGTGAAAAAGGCCCTGGAAAAAATGGAGGGAGGACTGCCTTAAATCCATCAGGAGATAGCCAGACAAGCAGAATTGCTGCTTCTGTTTGCATTGAAACAAATCCAACAACATGGCAAAGACTTGCAGGAACAACTGCTGGCACTGAGAAAAAAGGAGCTGGAACTTAAAGGATTCTTAGATAAATAGGAGAATTTTTTCTATACTCAGAAGAGGACTCAAGGAAGGAGCCTAGATGAGCATGTCTGACCCCTGTACTCCCTCCAGCATACCAGGTGCATCCAGCTCTATGTCAGAGGCTAGAGGTGGAGGAAGAAGACCCAGGGCTGAACTCAGGGACCCAATTATATGACACATACTGCTGTGCCTGTTTGAATAGATGGCACCCAATACATTCAGTGTTTTATTACCTTATAGTTTGCATCTGCAGCCACCTGGCTGGAGGCAGTTTCACTGGGTGGTTCTTAAGGTGTGATGGTGGGTTTGAGATTTCAATCTAAATATATGCAAAGTGTGTTGTGCTGTGTGGCTCCTGGCTTTTGGCTTGTGCTTCTCTCTGTCTGCTTAGACCTGTGAAAGCAGGCCAGCTTCTTATGCCATTTATGGAACTTCCCATGTATTTGAAAGCTTCAATATATATCCCTTCCTGCATAACCATGGCTGGTCTGGAAGTTCATCTCAGTGAACCTGAAGCTGTCTGCTATAACTGCCACGGAATTGTGAGAGTTGGCCAAACAATGCAAACAGAAGATGGGGGAAATGATCCCTCTCCGGTTCTTATGGTTATGAGATAATAGAACTGATAATACACAGCTAACTCCCAAAACATGGAAAATTGGCCAATATTCCTAATATCCCATCATTAAGACAAAGTACTGGATGTGCAACCTATAGCTCCGGATGCAGGGAACTAGTCCTGTGCCAACTGGCTGATGTCAGCTGCAGGAATAGTATGGCAAAATTCTGGGCACATGCCAGAACAGGTCAGTATATGGACCACCTACTTGGATTTGTTGCAGGTGATCCAGAAGTTGGGCATTCAAGAGATGATATTTAGGCTGAATTTTAGGAAGCCAGATAAGAAAATATTTCCTTTTCAGATGAAGGATATAATATTTGTGTCTTGGCCCACTGGGACATCACTGGCTGCTCTACTACTGCCCAACCTGCTCATGTGGTGGCTGCAGCACTGGCTGTCTCTGAATAATGTTGAAGTTAGGCAGTTTATTGTTTAGTGGTTTCCACAGAATGCCAACAGGATAAATGTGCTTGGTGACACTGGTGCATACACCACTCTTACCTTTGAATATCCTCCCAAAATAACAGTCTGATGGTCACTATAGCAGGATATGGGGGACAGCAGATAATTCCCAGGTAAGTCCATTTGACTTTGTTAATAGGACAACTCCTGCCTCATCACTACAGTTTGTGTATGTGTTGCCCATAGCTGAGTACATCCTGAGAGTGAATGTCCTGAAAGGTTTGCAAGTTACTATTGTGTGTGTGTGGGGGGGGGCTTTTATCTCAATATATATACTGTGAAAATGTGATAAAAGGGCATTCCCACCACGACCCATTACAACCCATTCCAAATAGTGATTGTGAAGCAATATTGATTGTAGGAGGTCATGTCGAAACTGGGGCTATCATTCTGAAATTGGAAGAGATAGGTATCACTAGGTTGGCCTATGGCCCATACAACTTCCTGGTATGGCCTGTCCAGAAGCCTGACTGCTCATGGAGAATGACTGTGGACTATCGATAACTGATCAAAGTTACACCACCACTGCATGCTGCAGTATCAGACATCACAAACATCATGGACAAACTGATCCATGAACTAAGAATTTACCAATATGTACTACATTTAGATAATTCCTTACTTTCCACTGGAATTTTGCCTGATAGCCAAGATCAATTTGCTTTTACATGGGAATGCCAACAATGGACTTTCATCATCCTGCCCTAAGGTTACTTTCATAGCATAGCCATAGTCCCAAAATATGCCAAGGCCTGGTGGCCCAGGACTTGGGCAAGTGGGAACACCTCACATCTGTTCATATGCATATCACTATATTAATGGAATAATGCTTACTTCTGAGCAACTAGCCTGCAGGGCACATTAGGTAAATGGGTGTGGATGGTGAATGAAGACAAAATCCAAGGACCTGGATTCTCTGTCAGTTTTGGGTGTTATCTGGTTGGTTAAGACAAAAATGGTGCCTGAGGCTATCATAGACAAAGTGCAGGAATACTTGCAGACAGAAACTGTGAAACAACTGCAGGCTTTTTTTTGGGGGGGGGCTTGTTGTGGTACTGGCATACCTGTATACCCTATTTAGCTCAGACAGTATGGCTTTTATACTGCCTGAAAAGGAACAGGGAAACTTGGGATTGGGCCCCAGACATAGAGGTTGTGTTCAAAGTGGCCAAACATCTGGTGGTCCCCAGGCCCCCTTCCAACTAAGTGACCATATAACCTGGGAAGAGTATAAGTTGGGGGATGTGGCAATTCCCCAAGGAGGAAAAGGTTGCTATAGGATTCTAGTCTGTGTGGAAGGGAGCTGAATTTCAGTACTGGCACTCTCTTATAGCAAAGCAACTTGCTGTTGCTTACACAGCCATGCATGCCACATCAACCAGTACAGGTGCAAACCACCTGTCCAAATGAGTGTTTGGTCTGAACATAGAAGACTAAACCTTGTTCAGGAGTTGGGCAAACCCCCCACCTTGACTATTTGGGGTACTTTCTTAAACCAAACAGGCATGTTTTTCCTCTAACCCACTGTCCCACAAGTTCCATGCAGCAGTTGGACCGGTGACATAAGTGACTAAGGACAAAGGCCAGGATTAGATACCTCCTGAAGAATCACAAACCCCAAGTCTATACATGGTGGGTTTTGCGACTGTTCCTTGGATGCCTGGTATATGCATGGTTCCTGTAAAGGAAATACATCCACGTGGGTGGCAGTTGTTCTTTGGCCTTCTGCTGAAATTTTTGGTGTGAGATAGGACAATCCAGTCAATGGGCTGAGTACAAGTTGTATGGCCAGTACGCACACAAGATCTTTCAGCCTTGCTATACCCAGATAGCTGTGCTGTAAATCATGGCCTGACCCTGTGTCTACTTGAATGGACTTCACAGGAATGGTAGATAGGGAGATGAATTTTGTGTGGGAAAGGTATGTGGCAGGAATTACAGACAATAGGTCCCAAGAAGCAGATTCCCATTCATCACGTTTCAGGGCACAACCCCAACTGACCCCCTGCTAATGATGCATAGTAGACACTCTGGTGCAGGTGTGTGCCATAGGTATTCAACCCCCAAGTAGTATAGAACCCCTAGTACACAAGAAAATAGGGCAGGCTGGGATTAAGACTATGCATCATGTTGCATGACGATGGTGACCACAGCTTACTTACCCCTGAGGATGCAAGATTAGCTGTGCAACAATGTCCCCACTGTGCAGAGCATAGATAGCTCTAAAGGGTACCACAATATAATCCTGGGCATGTGAAATGAGCTCTGTAACTCCTCTCTGCCTGACAGTTGGAGCGTGTCAGTGTCCTTCCTGCCCTCTGCTACCAGTATGAGGTATCTTTCTCTTTTCAAGAAAAACATATTTTATTATTTATTTATTTGAGAGAGAGTGAAAGAGAATGGGTACACCAAGGCCTCCAGCTGCTGCAAATAAACTCCACCTACATGTACCACCTTGTGCATCTTTTTATCTCCCCATTTAAAAAAATATTTTATTCTTATTTATTTATTTGAAAAAGAGAGAGAGATTGAATGGAAGGTATCTCATTATAGCAGTAGACACAACTACTGGATTAGGCTTTGCCTATAAAGCCAGGACCCTATCTCAGTCTACAACTTTCCAGATCTTATAGCAACTGGCATCCCATTATGAGATGCCTACAGAGATCCAAGGTGACTGAGACTTGGCCTTTGTTGGGTACTCGATCTTGGGCCAAGAAATAGGGCACCCAATGGATATCACATGTGCCCTATAGGCACCAGGCAATGAGGATGATTGAAAGATTTAACGGTCTCTTGAAAAGGCAACATTTTTGTCTGACATTTTCTGCCAGTAACAAGATATATCTCCCTAACTGGGAGTGGCATCATTCCATGGCTGGGCTCCTAGACTTAATTGAAGGGACAGTGCTAACTGGGCATCACCATTTATTTTTCTCTAATCCCCAACTGAGATTGAAAACCAGCTGCTTCATGTTCTTGCTGGCTTGCCTTCTCCACCTCAGCAAACTCTGTCCCCTTGAACTGTAAGTGCAAATGAACCAATACCTCGTTTTACTTTTATTTTGTTTTAATTGTGTTAGTTATTTTGTTACAGCATTAAGAAAAGTAACTAAAAAAAACCTTCCATATTTCTTTCTTCCCTTCTTAACCACTCACTTTGTTCCTTAGTTATACCCCTTCTCATCCATCTCTCCTTCCTCTGTCTTTTCCACATGTCTGTACTTAGACTAGGTATAAAATAATAAATGCTGTGGAAATTCCCAAATTAATTTCCTATAAGTCTAAACTATTCAACAAAGTATGTCAAATGTGTAATGATTTGAACTTTAGATTAGATATAAATACAAAGAAATAAAATTCTATTGTATATGTACAATTGAGGTCTAAAAGTTTTGTATTCTGTGCGTAGAAACTAGGTTCTGCCAACATTGCAAAACGGAAATGTTTCTAACAGTGGTATAAAATAAAACTTCAATGAACAATCGCTCATGAATCAGAAGAATAATAAGGATTAATGAGTTGAGAAATTGTTTTTACTGCCAGTAACACTGGCCAATAAATATCTAAAATGACCATAAAAATTTAGTGTGATTGGCTCTTACTGAGACCTTCAAATGTTAGGTGAGGCACAAATGAGAAAATGAGAAGAATGTGATGTGAGTTATTGGCTTGTTTGGTCCAATATCTTATCCCGGTTGTCTAGTGCTCTGTAACAACCCACCATGACACTTAGTGAAGAGTGACAATGCTTTATTTACGTGTCTTCAGTTTCATCATTCAGTTGAAACAGCTTGGGGTAGCTCAAAGGTTGGGGGCTGGAAACATGTAAAGGCTCTCATCATTATTGTCTGACGATGATGTCTACTGTCAGCAAGAACTTTAGTTAGAAGTGTAAGCAGAACAGTTACAGGTGCCTTCTCCTTTATCCTTGATTGGCTACTGATAGTTTCTACACTGTCTTACTGCTCTCAGGTTAAGTTATATGGCATTTTAAAACAACCACTTGATATGATTTCCTAGTATTAAATTAAATGCCTTATGTTGGAGTATATGACCAAGAATTTAGAGATAAGTAAGAGGGAAAGACAAAGGGAGAAGGGGAGCAAGAAAGAGAGATTTAGAAAATGAAGACAGAAGCTTAATCATTTTTATGGATTCATGAAGCCAGCTCTTGTTATACTCTGTTCCTTAGAAGCAAGTCACCGAGTTCAGCCATATTCAAGTAAAAAGACATTTGATTCCACCTGTAATAGCATCAATGAATTTGTTAGTGTTCTCATTTTATTTGCAGTACTGAGGATGAAACCGAGGGTCTTTTGCATGCTAGGAAAGCATTAATGTTTTAGAACTGATAGTTATCTTTGTGCTAGCCATTTGCTTGTATGCTCATTCCCAAGCCTTCTTTTTGCTTTCTGGTCACCTACATTTCAAGACATTTATTTCTGCACATGATATTTCCCAGGACTGTGTGCCCACTTATTTCTACTTAGAAACAGTCAGTGGGAGGCACTTGATGGAATTGTGGTGCAGCAGTGCAAAATCTTCAGTGGTATATGCACCTCTGTTTTAAATTTCAGAGCCAACTAGAAGTCACTAGTATCTGCGCTCTATACAGCCATCTATTCTTTAGTCTCTCTACCAGCAGTGGTGGCAGCTGACTTCAATTGCTAGTCCATCTTCTGTTCTTTTTGTTAGGTTTATTTGTGCAAACCATATTTTGCCATTATAAATTTTCACATTTGTAAGTAGATAATGACTGGCATAGCTGTGGTAAGAGGATAAAGAAAACAAATTAAAAATGGATGAGGATTTCACTGGGTACTTGAAAACATGTTGAATCCTGTGGTTGAATTATACATTTTTTTTTCAGAATGATAGTAATGAAATGGCATCTTATATATTCCATGCATCTTGTACTATGTTTATCTTTAATTGTTACCTACTAGTTGTATATGTTTATGGAGTAAAGTATAACATTTTAATACATGCGTATAATGTATAGTGATTATATTCAAGTGGTAATATTGTTCAAGACAAGGAGAAGTATAATGCCTTTTTTACATGACAATATGTAGCAGTTACTTTATCATTGATGGGACAAAACACTTGACCAGAAGCAGCTTATGAAAGGAAAATTTTATTTCAGCTTACATTTAAAAAAAAATGTTAATTCATTTTGTATTCAGCACATACAGTCAGTTTCGTACCGTTATTAGGCTCATCCGTGACCTACTCTCTCCCCATTGGCCCCTCCTTGTTGAGGTATATGGGTCGTGCATTGTGGAGTTAGCCCACAGCTATGGGTAAGATAAATGTCTCTGCATATCATGACCCAACATGTGACTCTGACATTCTTTTCAGCCCCTCTTCCGCAAGCAGACCAAAAATGAACTCAGCTTACATTTTTGAGGGGAATTTTCATCATGGCAAGGAAAGCATAGAAACTAGGTATCACATCTTGTCATATGAGCTGAGAGGAAATAGCAAAAGTGAGTTAGCTAACACTGGCAAGGGGGCTAGATTATACAGTCTCAGGGCCTAGCCCCAGTGACCTCATCCACCACAGCTCCACCTCCCTAATTCTCTACTAGCAAGGGATCAAGCATGAGACTTCATATCTCATAAACATAAATCTATGAGAGATATTTCACATTCATACTAGGACATCATAAAAATCCATCACAGTGATAATGGTATTATTCTAATGCCTAAAACTCATATTCCAGCCACATTGTGGTGCTGAAAAATATTCTTTAGTTAAAGGGAATAATCATTTGTTCCCTTTATGTTATAAAGGATTCACTATACTTTAAAGTGAAGATATTCCTTGAACTTTGAAAAAAAATATTATTTATCAGCAACAATGACAAAAATTTTATGATATTTTTAAACGAAAGTAGGGGTACAATTTTTGGAATTTGAGTACTCAATGTGGATGTATTATGGGAGCTATGAAATTATACAACTGCCTCCTGTCCTCACATTATGGATATGGTTTATTTGGATTTTTTTAATTGAAGTCACTAATCTTATGATTACTGAACTGCCATGACTTTGTTAATAATTAAATTCATTTGCCTGGCATATCTTTAATTTGAACTGTACTGTTTGAAATCTTCCAATCTGTGGATCTGTATGAATGTATTATTGAATATTCTTCCAACAGCTCTCCTTTTTTCATTTCACTCCTCCAGCTTTCTTATTACTCAGTCTCTATAATACACCATGCTTGTGGGTTTTCATAGAAAGTGCATTGTTGTTAGTATATACTTTTTGTATATTTTTTTGTATATACCAGTCCTTTGTATAGATTTAGAATTTTTAAATATTTTATTTTTTTCTTTATTCATTTGAGAGAGAGAAAGATAGGCAGGGAGAGAGAGAGACAGACAGAGAAAAAGAGAGAGAGAGAGAGAGAGAGAGAGGGAGAGAATGGGCATGCCAGGGCCTCCAGCCGCTGTAAACGAACTCCAGATGTTGGTGCTCCCTTGTTCATCTGGCTTACATGTGTCCAGGGGAATTGAACCTGGGTCTTTTGGCTTTGCAGGTAAGTGCCTTAACCACTAAGCATTGTCTCCAGACCAGGAGATTTAGATTTTTTGATGGTACTGTCATATAAGGCAGGTCGTGTCATGTCCAGTGGAGAAATGTTATCCCCTTCTTCTGTAGTTGTCAAATCTATGCCCCAAAAGATATTCTCTCTTTGAGGCAGAAACAAAGTCATCCCACAAGGTATATGCACACACAAGTATGTCTTTGGAGGAAGCTTGCATATATCAAAGACAACAGGTATAGTCTTAAAATATGTAGTAGATTCTAACAAGGAAGTTACAGCACCAACTCAGATCCCCCAGAGAGCCTTGTATTCTATCCCTTCTCTGGTTTCAAGCCCAGTGAAGAGAATTTATGACAGTCTTCAAGTACACTCTGACTTGTTCCATAAAATATGATTAATAATGAGGGGATAGTTGAATATAAGATGTATAGGGCTTTCCCCTCATTTTTTGATTAAAGGAAAGATATTAGAAGGAGGCTGCTGTGATGGAGAGAAGAAAAGCAAGTTATGAAAGGCTTCTGGCATTAAAAAACCTACATGTAGTTGTTTGAATATAAATGGCCCCTCAGTCTCAAATACTTAGTCTTCAGCAGGCCTAGCCCTGTTGAAAGAGGTGTGTCACTGGGTGGGTGGGTGGTTCGTGAGTCCAGTCCTGGGTGTATGTTCAGAGTCAGCTCATGGTTGCTGGTGCTGGCTGTTGTCTCTCTACTATGGATTTGTGATGAAGTGAGCCAGCTTCTTCTGCCATGATAAAAACTTCCCCTGGAATCTGTACCACTGAATTGAGCCGTTTCCCATAAGCTACTTCTGGTCTGGTGTTTGTCCCAGTAATAAGAACGTAACTATAAGAGGGCACACTGTGCTATTGCTGCTGTCCACCTTATGTGGGCCAGTGGGTGATGTTCACCCTCTACTCATGCCATCGTTTTCCCTTGCCATCATGGAGCTTCCCCTCAAGCCTGTAAGCCAAAATAAATATTTTTCCTAGAAGCTGCTCTTGGTTGGGTGATTTCTACCAGCAATGTGAACTGGACTGCAACAGTAAAGTGGTATTGAGGAGTGGGGTTGCTGCTAAACACCTGACTGCATGACTTTGGCCTTTTGGAGCTGATTTTCAAGAGGAATGTGGAAACATTTGAAACCTTTGCCTAAGAGATGCCTTGCAGTGCTGTAAGTACAGCTTGATGGACTATTGTGGTCTGATTTGCACGACCTGAATGCAGTAAGAACTATGGACTGTGAGGTTTGGTTTATGAGGGTGAGAAAGACTGGGCTAGTAGTTTGTGTGAAAAGCTTGCTCTTATGCCCATATCCTGAGAAGTTGTGCAGGGTTGCTTTGCATAGAAATGAACTGGTGTGAGCAGAGGGATATGGCACAGAAAGAAAAAATCTTTAGGTGAACTATTGCCCATTCAGCTGCAACTGAGAGATTACAACTTTTGAGACTAGGCTAGCTGACCTGCGCTGGGGCAACAAGAAGAATATCGACTCTTTTGAAGGGGCCTGAGTGCTCAAGGAGTGTCCTGTTCTTTAATGCCTGCTTTATTCCCGCCCCCCCCCCCCGCTCCCCGGATTAACAAATTGGCACCCCTCCTGGTATTACAGAGTATAAGAAATGCTGGAAAGAGGGTCATTGAGTTTGCAACACAGTCAGGTGTTTTGGAAATGGCCAAGGGCAATATGAAGCGGGTTTGCTGGATGCCTGCACGGAGACCCTGTGGAGCCGTGAGGATGAACCATGGATTGCAGTGGAGACCCAATGGAAATGCTGGGACCACGAGATGGCTGCTAACGAAACCTGCTGGCCCCGATGAATTTTTCTAGGACTGTGAGAGGCCTAGCTGGAGGGATGAAATTGGAAGTCCAGAGACTTGTTGCTGATTAGTTTTCAGACTGGGAGATTTGTCACTAACTAGAGTTGTTGGACTTGGAACTATTGAGCTTGGTATTTGCCCTGTTTAAATCAAGTTGGGTGGGTGATTTCTACCAGCAATGCAAACCGAATTGCAACAGAGGGAGAGAGAATGGGCATGCCAGGGCCTCCAGCCACTGCAGACAAACTTCAGACGTGTGCACCCCGTTGTGCATCTGGCTAACATGGGTCCTGGGGAATCAAACCTGGTTCCTTTGGCTTTGCAGGCAAATGCCTTAACTGCTAAGACATCCTCCCAGCCCATAGGTTTTTTTTTTAATTTTTTTTTTTTTATTAAACTTGCAACTTGAGTCTCCAGCAAGCAAAGCTCTTCTGGAGAAGGTAGTTATACTCCAGAAAGTATTGAAAGAAAAGTTGGAGTTCTAACTGCTCGTGTTTGGTAGCCTTTGTCTTTCTGCTTTGATCTATGGAAGCAAACTAGCTTCTTCCACCATTGATTATATTTTCTCTGGATTCTATAAGCCTGAAATAAACTCATTCCTCCAAAAAAAGTAGGTAACTACAAGAATAAGTGCATTGCACAGATTGCTAGGTGTCATTATTTTCTCCCAGATGCCTATCCGATGAATGAAAATGAATACTCATGGGTGTTGAACATTTTAGTTCTGAGGCTATGTTTTATCAGCTTGTACTTTCAATTCAAGATTTACTTGTGCCATATTTTAAAAATGCATTACAAACTAAAATTAATGTGTAACAAACATTCTCAGAGATGGTATGTTAGTACACACCTTTAGGGAGTCTACACTATATGGCAGACTCATGGTCAGGGTGCAGTGGGAACTTTCCCTGTTTCTTATTCCTAAGACTGGTGACAACCCTACTGTTCTAGTTGCCATATTTTTCACTGTGTTCTGGTTCTCCTAAAGCAAACCTATCCTTTGTACTTACCTCTGTCAACCTTATATGAAATATTTAACTTCAGTATGCCATATTTTTGACAAGGGAAAGTAAATCCAGGAACAGAAAAATTTTGTTTAATGAAATATCCTCTAACAACAAAGAACAGTTGGGGTATGTAACTGTCATGTGTTACAAAATATAAGCTGTCATTAATATCAAAAGATAAAATACATATGAATTAGTCTTAAAAGAGAAAACTAACCTCTATAATTTGGAAAAGATAAGCAAAAGAGCATGCAGGTAATTTAAACCAGTGCTGCCTTACCAGTTTGAAGAATATTAGCTCTCACAACAAGCAGACATAGACATCGCCTGAATCCTGAGTGCTATTGAGATTTTTTGTTTACGATGTCTCCTCCTAAACTTAATCATCCCAATCATTTGTCTTGATTCCTAGTTCTCACTGGCTATCAACATCCCAATAACTGAGGAGGAAAGCATATGTATAAACACATTAAATTTAAGCATTCACAATTTTTCAATGTTAATTGATACCTTATAATTATACATATTTATAAGGTACAACATGATAATTCAGTACATGATGTAATTTTTTTCAAGATCAAATCAAAAAATTAATCATTTTGATCTCCGTAAATATTTGTGATTTTTGTGTTAGGAGCCTTTAAATTCCTCACTATTGTCTCTTTATAAAAATAGATGGTAAGGAGCTGCAGAGATGGCACAGTGACTAAGGCATTTGCCTGCAAAGCCTAACAACCCAAGTTTGATTCCTCAGTACCCATGTAAATCCAGATGCACAATAGCACATGCATCTGGAATTTGTTTCCAGTAGCTGGAGGCCCTGGCACAGCAATTCTCATATATCTCTGTGTCTTATCTCCCTTCTTTCCTCCCTCCCCCTCCCTCTCTCTGCTTGCTAATAAATAAAAATATTTTTAAAATAGGTAATAAATTGTTGTGAACTATAATCACCCTATTATGTTGTAGAACACAACTACTTATTACTCTCATCTAACTGTATTTCAGAATCTATCTATTATTTAATTGCCTGTGTCCTCCCTTTACCTTCCCTTTCAAGGTTCTATTTACTATCATTCTATACAAGATTTCTGTGAAATCAACATATTAGCTTCAACATTTAGTGAGAGTATGTATTATTTGTACATACTGGTTTAATATAATGCTCTCCAATTCCATCACAAGTGACAGAATTTCATTTTTATGGCTAAGTAATGTTACATTTTATATGTGTATAACTATATATATATCATATGCATGCTATCTATAATTAATGATATATGCATAATATATGTGCTATATTTTAATTATTCATATGTATTCCTCTGTGGATGGACATTTCTTTTCATTGCATTCTTAACTATTAGGAACAAATAGTACTGCAATAAACATCTGAATGTGAATACTTTCATATACTGATTTCATTA
Organism: Jaculus jaculus; assembly: GCF_020740685.1. Classification (NCBI taxonomy): domain Eukaryota; kingdom Metazoa; phylum Chordata; class Mammalia; order Rodentia; family Dipodidae; genus Jaculus; species Jaculus jaculus. The sequence goes on along the minus strand of NC_059125.1, from coordinate 21,100,090 downwards.
CCTTTAAGTATATACAGCAGTTGGAGAGCTGTTCTGTAAGTCAGATTTTCATTACTTAAAAATACTGTAGATAATTTAAAAAGGGAGATTTTAATTTCACTCATGGTTTTGGAGGTCATCATCCATGCTCATTTGAACCATAGCTTTTTGGACTGTAGCAAAACATTACCTCATGGGGGACATGTAGCAGAGGAAAGTCATTCACATCATGACCCAGAATAGAAGAAAGAGAAAGCAAGAATAGTCCTATAGTCACCTTCAAGGGCATACTCCCAATGGCCTAAAACGTCTGCCTAGCCCTCACCTCTTAAACTTTCTATTTTTTTTTAATTTTTATTTATTTATTTGAGAGCGACAGACACAGAGAGAAAGACAGATAGAGGGAGAGAGAGAGAATGGGCACGCCAGGGCTTCCAGTCTCTGCAAACGAACTCCAGATGCGTGCGCCCCCTTGTGCATCTGGCTAACGTGGGACCTGGGGAACCGAGCCTCGAACCGGGGTCCTTAGGCTTCACAGGCAAGTGCTTAACTGCTAAGCCATCTCTCCAGCCCTTAAACTTTCTATTATTTTGTAATAATGTCAAGCTAGGAACTATGCCTTGAACCCATAGACCCTTAGGAGACATTAGATCCAAACTATAGGGGATGGGTGGTATAGTAGTTTAATTTTTAATTCCTTGAGGAACATCCATACTGCTTTATGTAATGAATTGTACTAATTTACATTCCAACAACAGTGTATAAGGGTTTCTCTTTTTCCCATTCTTACTAGCATTTGTGACTTTTAACTTATCACCATTCTATCTATAGTAAGGGAATAATGCACTGTGGCTTGAGTATGTGTTTCTCTCAGGTTGATGATACTGAACATTCTCTTTTTCTTCTACTTGTTATTTATAAATATTTTGAGAAGTGTCTATTTGGATTGTTTGCCATTTAGAAATAGTTATTTAAGGTTTTGTTGTTGTTTTTCTGTAGAGTTTCTTATATATTCTAGGTATTCATCTTTTCTCAGAAAGTCTTCATGACATCTCTTCATTTAGTTGATTTTTTCTCTTATGGTGCAGACAGCTATTAATCTGATAGAATCACAGTTGTCCGTTTTTGCTTTTATTGCTTATGTCTGTATGCAGGTGTTTTGCCAGTTCCAGGTATCTTTGGTTGCCAAAACACTGCAATATGCTTTAAAATCAGGTAATGTGATGCCTCCAGCTTTATTTTTTGGTGAGTGGGGAATTCTGCAAGATTAACTTGAATATTTGAGGTCCTTTTTGCTTCTGTATGAATATTAGATTTTTTGTTTATTTTTTATTTATTTATTTGAGAGTGACAGAGAGTGAAAGAGGCAGAGAGAGAAGGAGAGAATAGGCACACCAGGGCCTCCAGCCCCTGCAAATGAGCTCCAGACGCGTGCGCCCCCTTGTGCATCTTGCTCACAGGCAAGTGCTTAAATGCTAAGCCATTTCTCCAGCCTGAATATTAGATTTTTGATAAGAATTGTGCTGAATCTGTCAGTCACTTTGGGTAGTACAGATATTTTTTAACAATATTTATCTTTTAATCCTTGAGCATATGATGTTTTTCTCTTTATTGTATCTTCTACAATTCTATAATTTCTTTCATTTATGTTACAATTTTCATTTGATATCATTTACTCTCTTAGTTAATATGTTCAAGTAAGCAAACATCTTTAACCACTGAGATATTGTCCTTGGCCCAGGTTAATTGATTGACCTATTTTCCTTTTATTTTTATTTTTTGTCCCTGTCATTGTTTGTTTGTTTTTTTCTTTTCTTTCTTTCTTTCTTTCTTTTTTTTTTTTTTGTTGGGTTTTTCAAGATAGTGTCTTGCTCTAGCCCAGGCTGACCTTCACTGTATAGTTTCAGGGTGGCCTTGAACTCAGAGTAATCCTCCTACCTCTGCCTCCCAAGTGCTGGGATTAAAGGCATGCACCACCTCTGCCCGGCCTGTCACTTTTTTTTTTTTTTTTTAAAGCCGGGCGTGGTGGCACACGCCTTTAATCCCAGCACTTGGGAGGCAAAGGTAGGAGGATCGCTGAAAGTTCAAAGCCAGCCTGAGACTCCATAGTGAATTCCAGGTCAGCCTGAGCTAGAGTGAGACCCTACCTCAAAAACAAAACAAAACAAAACAAAACAAAACATTCATGCCAGGCGTGGTGGCACATGCCTTTAATCCCAGCACTTGGGAGGCAGAGGTAGGAGGATCTCCGAGAGTTCGAGGCCACCCTGAGACTACATCGTGAATTCCAGGTCAGCCTGAGCCAGAGTGAGACCCTACCTCGGAAAACCAAAAAAAAAAAAAAAAAAAAAACATTCATTAGAAGAGTTGGAGAGATTGCTTAGTAGTTATGGCCATGTAAATCTATATGTACAAGATGCCATATGCAACTGGAGTTCATTTGCAATGATAAGAGGCCTTGGCATGTCCATTTCCTCCCCCCCCCTTTCTTGGCCATTCTCTATCCATCCATCTATCTATCTATCTATCTATCTATCTATCTATCTATCTATCTATCTATCTATCTATCTATCAGTCTGTCTATCTATCTATCTATCTATCTATCTATCTATCTATCTATCTATCTGCCTCTCATTCTCTCTTTTTAAATTTTTTTGTTTAGTTTTATTTATTTATTTGAAAGTGACAGACAGTGAGAGAAAGAGGGAGATAGAGAGAAAGGATGGGCATGCCAGGGCTTGCAGGCACTACAAACGAACTCCAAACACGTGAGGCCCCTTGTGCATCTGGCTAACATGGGTCCTGGGGAATTGAGCCTTGAACAAGGGTCCTTAGGCTTCACAGGCAAGCGCTTAACTGCTAAGCCATCTCTCCAGCCCTCATTCTCTCTTAAATAAATAATTTTAAGTTTTCATTATATGCATTCATTTTACATGGTACTGCGTTGATGAGGACATTTCCATGCAAGTGCATAATGTGTGTTGAACATATTCACCCTATCACCCTCCCCTTATCTCTCCTTTATTCATCCTATGAATCCCCTTTGTTCCTCTAGGCAGTTTTGTTTGAACTTGTAAGTCCTATATACGTATGTGCTTTTGTATGCCTATATAAATTGTAGGAACTATACATGTGCAAAAACATAACATTTCTTTCTAAGTCTAGTTTAATTCACTTAATATAATTATCTTCATTTCTATGTACTATATATTTTGGTTATTTTGCAGTTGGAGTGAATGGAGTTGCCTTCTCAATTTATTTTTCATATATTTTGTTATTATAAAGTACTACCAAGGGAGGCTGGGGAAATGGATCAGTGGATAAAGCCATGCAAGAAAGAAGACCTGAATTTACAACCTCTCTATCCATATAAAAATATCAGGTGATGTGTGCCTATAACGTCAGTGCTGGGGAGGCAGAAACAGAAGAATCCATAGGGCTTTGTGGCTACTGAGACTAGAAGAATACATGAGCTATAAACTTAGTGAGATCCTGTCTCAAAGAATATGCTAGAGAGTGATTGAGGAAGACAGAGAACATGTGCAAGCACACTCATCCATACAGACCTGTGCTCAAATACATATGGACATGCATACTCACATTCAAATGCAACAATGGACCCTGGGCTATGGAAGGTGTGATGGAGATATTTCCGTGTTTAGCACACTTTTTCACTTCTTTTCAGCACCATGGTGCCTTCTGAGTCATCCCAAGGTCACTGCCATCTGAAAGAGAAGCCTCTCTAACCAAAGTGAAAGTAGTATTAATATATTGGTATGAATATTAAGTGCTTACTGGAGAGTTTGGTGAACATAGAATATGCTGGTCAGACACCAGCAGACATTACACCCCTAGGGCTCATAACTACCCCTGTTGTAGGTTTTCAGTATCAGGTATGTATTCCCTCCCATGGAGCTGGCCTCCAGTCCAATTAGAGAGCAGTTGGTTTCCCCATAAGAGACATGCCACTATTGCACCCATTAGCTCATTTGGCTTAGCTGGCCAAATTTAAGGCTTGCAGTGTCCACTGTTGAGTATCTCTACTGGTAATGTCTCTCTCTCTCATTTAACTTTGTGCAGCATAGCTTTTTCCAGTTTTCTGTCAGATGGTCTACTTGGGGGAGGTTTTCAGCTCAGCTCCAGCAGGATTTCTCAGTGGCCTTGCAGCCCAAGTATGTGGAGTCTTCAGCAATAGGGTCTTACTAACTATTCCTGGTGGGAAACCAAGAGCCTTGTCAGTGGCCAGTAATATTTTGGGGGTATCAATGACCTCTCTGGCCAACAGCTCACTGGAAGGCATCCCATATTTTTTAAACATGCCATGAAACTCCATTTGCTTATAGTTTACTAAAAATTGTGGTTGTTTTTTTTTAAACCCATGTACATCAAGAATATAGTTCTAGAGTTTCACTTTTTGGGTTGTATCATTGTTTGGCTATAGAATGACTTTAGAAGGGTTACCTTCCCTTCAAGTGTTTGAAATAGTCTGAAAAGGATTGATTTAGCTCTTTAAAAATTGGTAATATTTTCAAAACCTCTTCCCCTGTCCATGACAGAATGACGGCCTACCCTATCTTGTGCAGGTATCACCAGTTGCTATGACTTCATGAGTCCACTGGCCTTGGCAAGTTCAGGGATGAACTTTCCACAGCTTTCCTTCGCATGCCAACTTCTCCATAAAGAACAACTAGTAGTCAGTTGTTGCTGGGGAAGAGAAGAGCTGCTGCCATTCAACGATGTATCTATTAACATGTGGTATGGGAAAAGAGGTTCGGTGTGAGTAGAAGGAAGACAACAAATGGTCATAGGGGAGTCTATACATTCAAATCACAATATATATAAAACTGTCAAAGGACAATTGCATTTAAAAAAAACAATTTGACTTACACACAAAAATATCAGCAGCATAGTCAGCCTGTCCTGGATACCCTTTGTTTAGGGACTTAATAACTGCTTCAGTGTCATTATTATATGGTCAGACTTTCTACATTTTCATGGTTCCATTTTGGCAGGTTAGATGAATCCAGACATGTATTTGTTGCTTCTAGGTTTTGAAGTTTGTTGGTATATAACTATTAATAATAGTTCCAAATGAGTCAAAGCATTTCTGTAGTATCTGATGAAGTGTTTCTTTTTTCATATCTGATTTTATTTATCAGGCTTTTCTTTCCTTTGTGGTTAGCTCAGCTAAAATTCTGTTCATTTTGTATTTTAAAAACCTTATTTGTAAATCTTTTGTATATTTTAATTCTATTGTGTCTATTTTACTTAGATATTTTTAAATTATTTTTATGAATTTGGGAATTCACTTATTCTAGTTTTCTTTTTTATATTAGAGAAACATACCATTGAGTTGTTTGCTTGATATTTTCCTATTTTTATGTAAAAAAACCATAACTATATCTTTCCATCTTAGTAATGCTTTCACTTCATGCCATAGGTTTGGTGTGCTGCTTTTCCAAGTTCCTTGGTTTCAGGAAATAAAAATTTCTCTTTTTATTTCTCTGTTAACCCATTAGTTATTCAAGAACATGTTTATATTCCCTATGTTTTGCTTAAAGAATTCTAGAGATTTTTCCATTAGAGGAATGGAAAAATATTATATGTTTTGTATTATTTTAAAAATTTGTTGAGACTCATTTTATGGAGTAACACAGTTTATTCTAAAGAATGTTACACATGTTGATGAGATATGTGTTATTTTCAAGTAGTGCGTGAAATGTTGTATATATGTGAAGTTCACTTTGTTTATCTTATATTTGAACACTGATATTTCTTGACTTCTTGTTTAGATGATTAGAAGTGATGTTAGAATCAAAAATTATTATTATATTGGATTTCAGATTTTATCTCTACATTTTGATTCATTTATATTGCTTTTATACATTATTTGCAGATACATTTGCATTTGTTTTTTCTTTTATTTAATTTAGCATGTAGTGTCACTCTTTGTTTACATGTATTGTACTGTTTTTATCTTAAAGTCTATTTTATATTATATAAATATAGTAACTTCTGTCTACTTTTGTTTTCCATGGACTGTCTTTTTATCTGCTTACTTTCAACATGTATGTGCTTTTACCAGTCAAGTAAGTTTATTTTTGTTGCTTGTAGCTTATTTGCAACATATCACTCAGCCTTTTTGTTTACCTATAGAACAAAGATAAACATTTTAATGAAATATTTAATCTGATTGTCTTCAGTCATACTACTGATAGGTATAAATTTAGTCCTTCAATTTTGTTTTGTTTGCAGGTTGCTTCTATTATTATTATGCATCTATTATTGTTATTATTATTCACCTTTGTTGCTCAGTGATTTTGTCTACTAAGGTTTGATTGTTTGTTTATGTGTGGCTTTCCTGGTAGGTCAGTTGTCACCTTTCCTTTTCTACATGTAACACTCCATGAAGGATTTCTCATAAGGTCTGTGGGATTGTAATGAATTCCTGAAACTTTCTTCTACCTTGGAAACCCATTAATTCTCTTTCATTTCTGAAGGATATCTTTTGAGGATATAGTATTCCTGGTTAGTAGTTTTTTTTTCCCTTCCAGGATGTTGAGTATAACCCTCAGTTCTTGCTTGACCTCTAAGGTTTCTGATGGGAAATCAGCAGTAAGTCTAATAATGATTCTCATAAATAAAACATGATGTATACATTGATCTTTGTGTTTTATAAGATGATATTTCTGGGTAAACTTTAACTGGAGTACGCTTAAACTTTCTGCACCATGACATCCATCTTTACCAAGATTTGGGAAAAGTTTAGCTATTATTTGTGTTTTCTATTCTTTCCTGCTTTCTAGTATGGATGACCCATAATGTGAATATTTACTTGCTTAATAGTGTACCGTACATTTTATATGCTTTGTTCATTCATTTTCTTCTCTCGTTTTGTATTTCTTTGTTCCTTTCCCTTTTGCTTTTTCTCATTTCTCCTCTTTGGTTTTGTCTGACTAGATTCAAAAAAACATATCTGGGTCTAGAAACATGGCTCAGCAGTTATGGTGCTTGCCTGCGAAGCCTAAGGACCAAGTTTTGACTGCCTGGTACCCACATAAGCCAAGCATGCACAAGGTGGTACATGCATCTAGAGTTCCTTTGCAATGGCTGGAGGCCCTGGCCTTCACATTCTCTATCTTATGTAAACAAATAGATTATATATATACATATAAACATATCTTCTCTTTAGGCTCCAAATTGTGTTTGTTTTAAATCTCAGGTGTTATATTTTCAATTTCAAAATTTCTATGTGGGGGACTTCCGGTTAAGATGGCGGCGTAGGTACCACGCCAAAACAGCCTGGGGGGGGAAGACCAAAAAAAACTCAGCAAAATACACACTTTTACTAAAAAGTGAGGTGTATAGGAGGTTGAGGCGGCAGCGGAGAAGTGGAAGAGTTATAGAGCATCCAGAGCCTGCACAGGCGGGAACAGCGGCTCCGGGCCGCTCGACTACCCGCCACAACCGCGGAGCGGCAGAAAACCGCCGGACTCTCGGCTCGAGCCGCAGGACAAGCCAGGTGCGGGATTTTCCCCTCACACCGCGCTCTCCGCAACTCGGGAAACGTGAGGGGAGAGCGGCAGCGAGCAACGGAGGGGGGAGCAGACCGCGAGGTAAAAGCACGCGTGGAACAGCGATACAACCAGGGCAGCCGCGGCTCCCTCCCCTCACCCGCCGCCTGAACCCAGCTCCAGCGAACACAGCAGCGGCCCGGGACCCGGCCACGCCAACTTGGGCTGACGGCGGGACCCAAGCAGGAGCAGAATTCGGCAGCAACTTCAGCGGCTCCAGCACCGGTACCAGTGGCCCCAGCAACAGCGGACCCAGGAGCGACTTCGGGGTGAGCAGCACCAGTGGACACGGCAACGGCAGCTTCAGCAGCGGTGGGGGCTCCGGGGGAGGCAGCTATAACAGCTGCAGAGGCGGCAGCAGCGACTCAGTTTGCCCCGTAGGAAAAGCAAGTGCCCAGCTCCAGAAATCAGAACAGCAGCCCGACGACCCAGGCAGCAACTTGACTGAGACCACAATCACCCAAGGTAACTGGGATTGCACCAGGGAAGGGTCTCACTTGGTCACAAGCTGACTTGGATACCTCAACAGACCAGAAATCTAAACCTCTTTGTTGATAGAGGATCTGGTCATTATAATAACTACTCTTGCATACATACTCGGGGCTGTTTTTGATGGAATGGGTACAGTGTTTAGCTAAATTTTAGAATCTACCAGTATATTATTCCACTCAGCCTGCTTGAATACTCCTATAGCAGGGAAACTCAACCCCTAAGAACATCTTTGTAGATACTCTGAAAGTTTTAAGAGCCACACCTAATACCTTAAGGTCCTACCCTGAAAATATATTATACCAAATCAATTGATACAGCTAAGAATACACAGCTAGCTAGAAAATCCAAGCATTAACTTAATCCAAGATGCAAAAATATATACATTATAACACAAGAAACACTAAAAAGCAAGATGATATAAATTCACCTAAAAGTATTAATGCATCAGAAATGTCCTCCAGTGAGAAAGAGTTAGAGGAAATGCCTGAGAAAGAGTTCAAAAGAATAATTATAAATATGTTCAAAGAGGTCAAAGAACACATGAAAACAATCAAAGAAGAAATCAAAGAGGAAATCAAAGAGGAAATCAAAGGAATCAAAGAAGAGGCAGGACACCAATTTAATGAAATAAAGAAGGCAATACAAGACATAAATAGAGAAATAGAAATAATAAAGAAAAACCAGTCAGAATTACTAGCAACGAAGAACACAGTTAATGAAATAAAAAACTCTGTAGAAAATCTCACCAGTAGGATGGATGAGGGAGAAGACAGAATATCTAAGCTAGAAGATCAGGTGGCAGACCTAATGCAGTCCAACAAAGAGAAAGACAAACTTATAGAAAAGTATGAGTGGGAATTTCAAGATATTCGGGACACTATGAAAAGATCCAATATAAGAATTCAGGGCATAGTAGAAGGAGAAGAATTCCACTCCAGAGGCATAGTAGGCATCTTCAACAAAATCATAGAGGAAAATTTTCCCCAAATTGGGAAAGAGGTGCCAATACAGATACAGGAAGCCTTTAGAACCCCAGCCAGACAAAACCCAGAAAGAAACTCTCCTCGCCACATTATACTCAAACTTCCAAACACACAAACCAAAGAAAAAATATTGAAAGCAGTTAGAGAGAAAAATCAAGTTACCTACAAAAGCAAGCCCATCAGGATTACAGCAGATTATTCAACACAAACTTTTAAAGCCAGAAGGGCCTGGAGTGATATATTCCAAGTTCTGAAAGATAACAACTGTCAACCAAGGTTACTTTATCCTGCAAAGTTATCCATCCAAATAGATGGAGAAATAAAGACATTCCATGACAAAAGCAGGTTAAAGGAATATCTGAAGACAAAACCAGCTCTACAGAAAATACTTGATAGAATCCTCCATGCTGAACAAAAGGAAAAGCACACATATAAGGAACCTAGAAAAAACCAGCCATACTCAAATACCAGTTAACAGAAGAGAGCACAGGTAGAACAAGTAAAACACACACACACACACAAATGGCAAACATAAATACACACCTTTCAATAATATCTCTTAATATCAACGGTCTCAATGCCCCAACGAAAAGACATAGATTTGCAGACTGGGTTAAAAAGCAGGATCCTACAATCTGTTGTCTTCAAGAAACTCACCTTTCTACAAAGGATAGACATTATCTTAGGGTGAAAGGTTGGAAGACGGTGTTTCAAGCAAATGGGCCTAGAAAACAAGCAGGGGTTGCTATCCTAATATCAGACAGGGTGGACTTTAGTCCGAAGTTAGTCAAAAAAGATAAGGAAGGTCACTTTATATTGATTAAGGGCACACTCCAACAGGAGGACATTACAATCCTAAACATATATGCACCTAACATGGGGGCTCCCAAATTCGTCAAACAAACACTATTAGAACTAAGGTCACAGATAACACCAAACACGGTGGTGGTGGGTGACTTTAACACCCCACTCTCATCAATTGACAGGTCATCCAGGGAAAGAATAAACAGAGAGGCATCTGGACTAAATGAGGTCATAGAAGATATGGACCTAACAGATATATACAGGACATTTCATCCAAAGGCTGTAGAATATACATTCTTTTCAGCAGCACATGGAACATTCTCTAAAATAGACCATATATTAGGACACAAAGCAAATCTTAACAAATTCAGGAAAATTGAAATAATTCCTTGCATTCTATCTGACCACAATGGAATTAAACTACAAATCAGTAGCAAGAAAGGCTACAGAGCATACACAAAATCATGGAAGCTAAACAATACACTACTAAATGATGAGTGGGTCAATGAAGAAATCAAAAAGGAAATCAAAAAATTTATAGAGTCAAATGATAATGAGAACACAACATACCAAAATCTCTGGGACACAATGAAGGCAGTTCTAAGAGGTAAATTTATAGCCTTAAGTGCCTATATTAAGAAATTAGAAAGGTCGCAAGTAAACGACCTAATGCTTCGCCTTAAAGCCTTGGAAAAAGAAGAACAAGGCAAACCAAAAAGTAGTAGACGGGAAGAAATAATAAAGATTAGGGCAGAAATTAATGAAATAGAAACAAAAAGAACAATCCAAAGAATTAATGAAACAAAGAGTTGGTTCTTTGAAAGGATAAACAAGATTGATAAACCCTTAGCAAATCTGACCAAAAGAAAGAGAGAAGAGACACAAATTAATAAAATCAGAGATGAACAAGGTAACATCACAACAGATTCCAGAGAAATTCAAAAAATTATAGGGACATACTATAAAAGCATATACTCCACAAAGTATGAAAATCTGAAAGAAATGGATGATTTCCTTAATCTATATGACCTACCTAAATTAAATCAAAATGAGATTAATCACTTAAATAGACCTATAACAAACATGGAGATCCGAGCAGTTATCAATAATCTCCCAACTAAAAAAAGCCCAGGCCCGGATGGATTCACTGCTGAATTTTACCAGACTTTTAAGGAAGAGCTAACACCATTGCTTCTTAAGCTTTTCCAGGAAATAGAAAAAGAAGGAATCCTACCAAACTCCTTCTATGAGGCCAGCATCACCCTGATACCAAAACCAGGCAAAGATAGAACAAAAAAAGAAAATTACAGACCAATCTCCCTCATGAACATAGATGCAAAAATTCTCAACAAAATCTTGGCAAACAGAATACAAGAGTATATCAAAAAGATCATTCACCCTGACCAAGTAGGCTTTATCCCAGAAATGCAGGGATGGTTCAACATATGCAAATCTATAAATGTAATACATTACATAAATGGGTTGAAGGACAAAAACCACATGATCATCTCATTAGATGCAGAGAAAGCATTTGACAAAATCCAACATCCCTTCATGATAAAAGTCCTACAGAGACTGGGAATAGAAGGAACATATCTCAATATAATAAAGGCTATTTATGACAAACCTACAGCCAACATATTACTAAATGGGGAAAAACTGGAAGCTTTTCCACTAAAATCAGGAACAAGACAAGGGTGTCCACTGTCTCCACTTCTATTTAATATAGTTTTGGAAGTCTTAGCCATAGCAATAAGGCAAGAGACACACATAAAAGGGATACAAATTGGAAAGGAAGAAATCAAGTTATCACTATTTGCAGATGACATGATTCTATACATAAAGGACCCTAAAGACTCTACTAGCAAGCTGTTAGAGCTAATCAAAACCTACAGCAATGTAGCAGGATACAAAATAAATACACAGAAATCAGTAGCCTTCATATATGCTAACAACAAACACACAGAGGATGAAATCAGAGAATCACTCCCATTCACAATTGCATCAAAAAAAATAAAATACCTTGGAATAAACCTAACTAAGGAAGTAAAGAATCTATACAATGAGAACTTTAAGACACTCAAGCGAGAAATTGCAGAAGACACTAGAAAGTGGAGAAACATCCCTTGTTCCTGGCTTGGAAGAATCAATATCGTGAAAATGGCAATCTTACCTAAAGCAATCTACACATTTAATGCAATCCCTATCAAAATTCCAAAGGCTTTCTTCATGGAAATAGAAAAAACAATCCAAAAATTCATTTGGAATCATAAAAAACCTCGAATATCTAAAATAATACTGAGCAACAAAAAAGAGGCTGGTGGTATCACCATACCTGATTTTAACCTATACTACAGAGCCATAGTAACAAAAACAGCATGGTACTGGCACAAAAACAGACATGTAGATCAGTGGAACAGAATAGAGGACCCAGATGTAAGCCCAAGTAGCTATAGCCACCTGATATTCGATAAAAATGCCAAAAATACTCATTGGAGAAGAGACAGCCTCTTCAGCAAATGGTGTTTTGAAAACTGGATAAATATCTGCAGAAGGATGAAAATAGATTCTTCTCTCTCGCCATGCACAAGAATTAAGTCCAAATGGATTAAAGACCTTAACATCAGACCGGAAACTTTGAAACTGCTAGAGGAAAAACTAGGGGAAACCCTCCAACATATTGGTCTTGGCAAAGACTTTCTAAATACAACCCCAATTGCTCAGGCAATAAAACCACAGATTAACCACTGGGACCTAATGAAATTACAAAGATTTTGCACCGCAAAGGACACAGTGAAAAAAGCAAAGAGGCAACCTACAGAATGGGAAAAAATCTTCGCCAGCTATATATCTGATAAAGGATTAATATCTAGGATATACAAAGAACTCAAAAAGTTAACTAATAAGGAATCAAACAGGCCAATCAAAAAATGGGCTAAGGAGCTAAATAGAGAGTTCTCAAAGGAAGAAATACGAATGGCATATAAGCACCTAAAAAAATGTTCTACGTCACTAGTCATCAGGGAAATGCAGATGAAAACTACATTGAGATTCCATCTCACTCCTGTCAGATTGGCCACCATCATGAAAACAAATGATCATAAATGTTGGCGGGGATGTGGAAAAAAAGGAACCCTTCTGCACTGCTGGTGGGAATGCAATCTGCTCCAGCCATTGTGGAAAACAGTGTGGAGGTTCCTAAAGCAGCTAGAGATTGATCTACCATATGACCCAGCTATAGCACTCCTAGGCATATATCCAAAGGACTCATCTCATTTCCTTAGAAGTACATGCTCAACCATGTTTATTGCTGCTCAATTTATAATAGCTGGGAAATGGAACCAGCCTAGATGTCCCTCAACAGATGAGTGGATAATGAAGATGTGGTACATTTATACAATGGAGTTCTACTCAGCGGTAAAGAAAAATGAAGTTATGAAATTTGCAGAAAAATGGATGGACCTGGAAAGTATTATACTAAGTCAGGTAACCCAGGCCCAGAAAGCCAAGCGCCACATGTTCTCCCTCATATGGGGATCCTAGCTACAGATGACTGGGCTTCTGTGTGAGAATGAAAATACTTAGTAGCAGAGGCCAGTAAGTTGAAAAGGAGACATAAAGGGTGGAGAAAGGAAGGGAAGAGGATACTTAAATGGTTGATATTGTATATATGTAATTACAATGATTGTAATGGGGAGGTAATATGATTGAGAATGGAATTTCAAACGGGAAAGTGTGGGGGTGGGGAGGGAGGGAATTACCATGGGATATATTTTATAATCATGGAAAATGTTAATAAAAATTTAAAAAAAAAAAATTTCTATGTGGTATTTCTTTATGGTTGTTATCACGTTGCTTAATTTCTTATTCAGATCATCGCTTACTCTCCTAATTTGCTTAAATTATGTGCCTGTTTTCTCTTGTTCCTCACTGAATTTCCTTAATGTCATTTTAAACTAGTCAACTTGCTTTTTGTTGGAGTCTGTTACTCAGGAATTATTTGTACTCCTTTGGAAATATGATGCTTTTATATGCTTTTTGTCTCCTTCATTTATGTTTTGCACCTAGGGCCTCAGTTATCACTACTAATTTTGGAGGATGGCTTATTTTAAATAAAATACTGCCGGGCGTGGTGGCACACACCTTTAATCCCAGCACTCAGGAGGCAGAGGTAGGAGGATCACCATGTTTTCGAGGCCACCCTGAGACTCCATAGTGAATTCCAGGTCAGCCTGGGCCAGAGACCCTACTTCAAAAAACCAAAAAAAAAAAAAAAAAAAAAAAAAAAAAAAAGAATTAAATAAAATACTTTCTCCTGGCAATACGTCTTAGAAAGTCAACTGAATAAGTTATATTGACTGTGATTTTAAGTGGCAGCAATAATATACTGGAGGGGCAAAAGTGGAACTCCAGAAAATTGTTGCTGGTTAGAATTATTGGACTTGGAGACTTGTCATTGGCTAGAGGTATTGGACTTGGAGCAACAGAATGTGATGTTTTCCCTGTTTAAATTTTGTATTGTTTGAATATTTCTTTGCTGTGTGCCCAGTGCCATCTTTTGCAGTATGTTTATTCTGTGTCATTATGGTGTTTTTTTTTTTGTTGTTGTGCTTTTTTTTTTTTTCCCCCCAGTGGGGATTTCTTGGTATTATGGCTCAGTTAAAACACCTTGCATTATGGGAATCTTTGAACAGCATTAGGATTGGTAAATATATATATATATATATATATATATATATATATATATATATATATATGTATATATACACACACACACACACACACATAGTGACAGACTGGAGAGATGGCTTAGCTGTTAAGCGCTTGCCTGTGAAGCCTAAGGGCCCTGGTTCGAGGCTCGGTTCCCCAGGACCCACGTTAGCCAGATGCACAAGGGGGCGTACGCGTCTGGAGCTCATTTGCAGTGGCTGGAGGTCCTGGCACCCCATTCTCTCTCTCTCTCTATCTGTCTCTTTATCTTTCTGTCTGTTGTTCTCAAATAAATAAATAAAAATAAACAAAAAAAATTAGATGCCCATCACTAGAAGAATGGATAATTAAAATGTGGTATATCTACACAATGCAATTCTACACAGCAGTAAGAAAGAATGACACAATGAAACTTGAGGAAAAATGGTCAAACCTGGAACAGATCATTCTAAGTGAATTTACCCAATCACAGAAAGAAAATTGCCACATAGTCTCACTCATCTATAGCACATAACCTGAGTCTACCCAAGATGCTGAAATATCCAGCAAGCATCTCAAGGACTAGACAATAGAGAGGGTGGGGTGGGAGGAGAGGGCAAGGGAGCAGGTGGGAAACACAAATCTAGACCCAAATGGCAATGGTACCATAAAATTCTCCATCCTAAAAGGCAGACCAAATGGTTGAACCTTCACTAGGCCTTAGAGAGAACACCTGAGCCACAAGACACTGGAGAGGGCATGATGAAGACTGACCTTAATCTTCTACAGCTTCTCTCTCTCTCTCTCTCTCTCTCTCTCTCTCTCTCTCTCTCTTTCTCTCTCTCTCCCATCTCTCTAACTCTTTTATATTAGATACCTTTTTCTTCCTTTTCTTAGTGGGCACCGACCAGTAACTCCCAGTACCAGCATGTGGTTATCATACAAAATCAGCTTTTGATCAGAGAGACCTACAAGGTTTCCTAAAAGAAAGACAGATTTCTGCAGAGTATTTGATGACCCACCAAAGGCTAGGGGTAAGACCTTACTGGTGAAGAAACCATATGCAGTTGACATGTAAAATGGAATGTGATGGCTGTAAGCTGGAAGAGAGTCAGTCCCCAGACAGTCAGCATGTCTAGTGCCAGAAGGGGCTACATGGGCGACTGGGGGAAAATCACCAATATCTGTCCAAGCAACTTATGGTCTAACCTACTTAGCAGCAAATAACCTGTTGTGATGCTCACACAAGTGCAATTGTGGCGCACAGCCATGGTGGGAAACCAACTGCTCTTGATTTGGCTAACTGATCCCCTCAGTGATACAGGACCCATAGCTGGAGCTGGGAAACAAGTCAGAACCATATCCAAAAATGAGCCCACTCTCCATTATCAAGCTAATACCAATTGTGGGCTACAAGAGAGCTTAGGCATATTAAATTCTCTATAAGAAAATAAGGGTTATCCCATTTGTCTGGCACTAACTTTACTCTTTGTTGGAGAATCTGCTTCTCTTTTTCAGATAGACACAGCCCGTCATACCTCATAAGGGCCCCAGCAGAAACTAAGAACAACGGGCCAAATAAGCAAGGGTGCTGTTTTCCTAGTGAACCAGATACCAGCACAAGAGGGAAGGAGACCAACACAGAGAACAATCAATTCCTACCATATCAGAGATCCAGAGACCCAGAGGCCCCCATCACCTCATCACTGAAGCAGACCAAAAATGAACCCAACATGGCTCAGGGAAATTTTGTGGAAGAGGGGGCGGAAATAATGTCAGAACCACATGTTGGGTCATGATATGCAGAAACATTTCTCCTACCCACAACTGTGGGCTAAGTCCACAATGCATGATCCATATACCTCAACAAGGAGGTGTCAGTGGGGGGAGGGGTAGTATATGGGTGAGCCTAACAATGGTACCAATTTGACTGTATTTACTGAGTACAAAACTAATCAGTTAAAAAAAAATAATGATAATTTAAAAAAATTAAAAAAAAACTATGGGGACTTTCAACGTTGGACTCAATGCATTGCATTTCAAATCATGTATGGTTATCAGTTTATGGGGGCTAGGGGTGGAAAGTGGTGGTTTGATTAAGGTGTCCCCTATAAACTTAGGCATTCTGAATTTTACGTTCCCAAGTTGATAGCAATTGGAAATTAAAGCCTCTTGGAGTTAGTGTATTGTTCGGGGTCGACTTATGGGTGTTATAGCCAGTTTCCCATGCCAGTTTTTGGTACACTGTCCTGTTCCTGTTGTCCACCTTCTGCTCATGCCATCATTTTCCCCTGCCATCATGGAGCTTCCTCTCAAATCTGTAAGCCAAAATAAACCTTTTTTTCTCTCAGAGCTGCTCTTGGCTGGGTGATTTCTGCCAGCAATGTAAACCTGACTGCAACAGTAAAGTTGGGCCAAGAAGATATGTGCTGTTCTGGAAGGCTTGAGCAGACATGGATCAGTGATTACAGTAGATGGGTTAGGGTGTTTATCAACATCCAAGGGCCACAGACAAGCTAGAGCATGGTATGTGGCAGTGTCTCAGGGCCTCAAAATGTAAAATTGCTTTACAGATCTTCTGGAAGGTAAGCAGAACCACTAGTTTTTTTTTTTTTTTTGTTTTTTGTTTTTTTTTCCAGGGCTTCTGCTGCCTGTGTCACTCAAAATAGCCCATCCGGCTATATCTCACACTATAAGTAGGCAAGTCTTTTAGGCTGCTTTGTGAGACCACAAAAGAGTGGAAAGCATCCTAGGATATCAGTTTACAGATTGATCACGGACTTTTTCTGTGGCATAATGCAACAGTGTGTCTTTCCTGGAAGATTCTGAAACTGGGCTCAGGGCCAGTAAGGCTTGGCTTAACTTAACTTAACTTAACTTAACTTAACTTAACTTAACTTAACTTAACTTAACTTAACTTAGTGTGGCTTTAGTAGAGACCCTGCAGCATATTGAAAGCCCCTTTTGGTTCAGGATTAATGTCACCTGCAAAGACCGAAAGATAGAACTTACTTCATTTCATTTTTTTTTCAAGGTCCACTTAGTGAAGTATGTTCTGTGGCATCTCTAACATATCCCAACTTCACTCTGACTCTCTCTCAATTGCTTCGTGGCATAGCAGGCATCTTTCCTGTACTACTTTTGGGGGAGAAAAGCATACTATCTTGTTATCACTTTTAATATAATTTTAATATTTAAAATATGTGGCTATGTGCTTATTTCAAAAGTTCAAATTCTATACAAAGAACTATGCAAAAAAGCAATGAAATCTTCCTCATTCATTCCACCATGGCACCTTAAAATGCCCTTTCATTTTTAAATTTCTTACCACAAGAAGAAAGACTTATTTCATGGCAGTGTGGCTGTGTTTGATCCAGTAAACATAATTTTAATATGTAAAAGTGGATATACCATAAATATTATTCTTCGTCTCACTTCTTTCCACCAGACTTTTCTCTGAAAACTTTCCATCTCCGTCCCTAAAGATATTAATAATAGCTGACACATAACATTCACTGTGTGCCAGGAACACTTAAAACATTTTATGTAATCTGACTTATTTAATGCTCAAAATAACTCTGTGAAGTAGGATAGCAGATGACAGAAGCAGGCCCTATGAAGTTTAGTGACTTGCTGAAGATCAAATGCATTACTTTCATTGAACCCACCTATCAAGTCTTCAGAATTTCTGTCCTTAATTTCTGAATCTTCTTTTTAAACTTGTTCTTTCAAATATTAGATAATGTTTTAACATATGATAAACAATACTATTTTGTACAATATTGAAAATATAATAAGAAGCAACACCTGTTTTAGCCACTCATCACAAAGAACTATCTGGGTCATTCTCTTATACTTACAGATTTGTTGAGTTTGAGTAATATTCATGCCTATGTAGTTTTACCTGTACAAAAATAATCACTATCAATAAAATTACTATAAGGTGGGAAAATTAAGAAAACCAAAGTATAAATTATTTGTATGAAAACAATTAATTGTATATATACAGCCAAAGAGCTCCATGACTATATACAATGTGCTTCCTAAACTAATAGCCAAAACCCTAATATTTAGGGAGAATTATTTCCTAATGTCCATAATCCCATTCATGTTGCTACACAGCTTTCCATATTGTGGGCTACCTTTAGAAGAGTTGGTATTGGGTTGCTTTCAAAGTTTAACAGAATTCTTCAGTGAATTCATATGGTTCTGGGTTTTTCTTTTTATGGAAATAAAAAAAAAATTATTTATTTATGAGATAGAGATGGGGGAGAGAGAGTATCAGATAGAGATAAAGAATGGGGGATGGAGAGATAGCTTAGTGGTTAAGCACTTGCCTGTGAAGCCTAAGGACCCCGGTTCAAGGCTCAATTCCCCAGGACCCACTTTAGCCAGATGCACAAGGGGATGCACACATTTGGAGTTCGTTTGCAGTGGATGGAGGCCCTAGCACGCCCATTCTCTCTCTCTCTCTCTCTCTCTCTCTCTCTCTCTCTCTCTCTCTCTCTCTCTCCATCTGCCTCTTTTTCTCTGTCTGTCACTCTCAAATAATAAATAAAAATAAACAAAAAATATTTTAAAAAAAGAATTGGCACACCAGGGCCTCTAGCCCTTGAAAAGGAACTCCAGGTGCATGTACCACCTTCTGCATTTAGCCTTACGTTGGTACTAGGGAACTGAACCTGGGTCCTTCGATTTTGTAGGCAAGTGCCTTAACTGCTAAGTCATCTTTCCAGCCCTGTGTGGAAATTTTTAATGACAGCTCCAATCTCATGGCATGTAATGGGTCAGAAATTATGGAAAAGCAAGTAATGATCAATCTAATCTGCTTCACATAGGGAAAGGTCCGGACACACACACACACACACACACACACACACACACACACACACACACATGCACACATGAAAAGCAAATCAGGAAAGCCCAAGCCAAAAGATCCCCCTTGCATAGGGGATCATAGAGGATTAAGATAGAGTAAGAGGCCCAGATCTTAAGGAGAGATCACGTAAGTAGAAAATCAGTAAAGCATCTGGACAATAAGAAATCCTTCCCTGTTGGGAAGGGGGAGAAGAGATAGGAAAGATCCCTCTCAAATAAGGTGAGTCAAGGAAGCCAGGAGCTTACAAAAGTGGCAAAGAGCCAAGAGGACCAGGGCAAAGAGGGGCCAAAAGAGACAGAGAGAAATGAAGAGAGAGCCATACATGCAGTTAGGCCCATTTATATGAATAAAATACTCAATTACAATGAGCCTCATCATCAAACTCAGATGTGTAATGGAGAGACTTAATTTGTTGGTGGTCTCAGGGGGCTGACTGAGGAAGGGCCAACTCACATGTGAGTTAGGAAAACTGCCTTGAGTTGGCAGCCTATCTGAGATCCATAATGAGATCTGGATCAATCTTGGCTATAAAGAGAAATTCTGCCTCAAAATACAAAAAAGTGAAAAATAAAAAGGAAAAAAAGGAAATAAGTAAAAGACAATTAGAAGAAATCTTGGT
Organism: Jaculus jaculus; assembly: GCF_020740685.1. Lineage (NCBI taxonomy): Eukaryota > Metazoa > Chordata > Mammalia > Rodentia > Dipodidae > Jaculus > Jaculus jaculus. The sequence continues at coordinate 21,080,068 of NC_059125.1, read as the reverse complement.
TATTAACTCTAGTATGCTTCAGGAAAAAGGATTTTAAGAATCAATTCAAAACGTATTACTGTGGTTACCTTCTTCATTGAAATATTTTAAAGATATTATTTTATATCTTCTCCAAAAAAGGAGCTGTAAAATCATTTTTCTCCATTAAAATAATGGCTCTTAGCCTGAAGGATATTACTATTATTTCCTAATGATTCAACAGTTGTCATGCATGTATAAGAAAATTGAAGTAAAAAATTAAACACTTATATTTTACCTCTGGGTATATTTATCTCCACTCAATACATTTGTTTCTTGTCTTCACCATTCTTACAATAGGTAATATCTACAAAACAATGTACATACTGACCATATCACTTTCCTAGTATGCTAATGATTTTTACTTTATGCTACATTATATTTTTTCTCATGCTAGTCTACACTATAAACTGACGTGAGAATGTATTAATTTTCTACTTGTTGGGATAAATTGTCTGACAATTATCAGTTTAAGGAGACAGATGTTCATTTTAGCCTACAGTTCAACTTCAATTATCATGGAGAGGAAGGCATGCCAGTAAGAGCTGATATCATGTTGTCACATTCAGTTTATAATGAGGAAGCAGAGAGCAATGAATACTGATGGTCATCCAGCTCTCTCCTTTTTATAAAGACCAGGTGTTGTTCAAAGTTAAGACGGGTATCCTAACTCAATGACACTAATCTAGAAACCCCTCTCAGACGTGCTCAGAGGTTTTGCCTAGATGATTATAGACCCTGTAAAGTTGACAATCATGATTTACCATCATAAGGCTATCTTTGAAAACTTAACACCCATATATAACACTTTTAAAAGCCATGACCTTTTACCTGTCCCCATAGACTCATAGTCATCTCATGATGAAAAATTCATTAAGTTCTAAATTCAAAAAATTCACATAGTCTTTAAGTCTTAAAACTGTTCAAAAATCCAAAATTTTAAGTTCTTAACTGTGAGTTCCCAAACTCAGCAAGGCAAACTCCAAAACTTTCAGCTACAGCTTTTGGGTCTCATGTTGAAAATACCTAAGCTCCAAAGGACTTGGATAGCCCTATCTTTCCAGTTCTGTGGCATGCAGCACTCATGTCCTCAATATTGGGTCATGTCAACTTTGCAACTTAACAGCTTTCCTCAGCAAATGTCCTATGGTTCTGCCATCTCCAACATTTTGATGTCTCCATAATAACTTACAGTTCACCTTCATAGCTTCATGCAGTGACCTCGCATGGCCCCTTTGCAGGGAATCTGACCCTGTTATACATTGTCAGTCCTCAGCAGCTGTCTGAAAGTGTAGCTCAAGACTTCATGACACCCTAAATCTTGTGTCTTTCATGCTTCCTGTGGTGTTTTGAATGCACACGTATGTCCATCATAGCCTGAAATAATTTTTGATTAAGTTTAAAACTCAATTCTCCAACAGACTGCTGGAAGACATGTCACTGCAGGGATTAGTTCATCCCTAAGTTTTGCAAAGAGCCTATTTAATCTCTGGCTGTTCATGCTTGCTGGTTGTTGGCTGTGTCTCTCTGCTATGGCCCTATATAAGCAGGCCAGCTTCTTCTGACTTGATGTAATTTCTCCTCAGTCTATAAGCCTGTTAAACCCTTTCCTCCCATAAACTGCTTCTGGTCAGATGTTTTTGCTAACAATAGAAAGGTATCTCAAACATAAAATTGGTACCAAGAGTGGGCCTGTTGCTGTGATGAATCTGACCACATGAGTTTTGGTCTTTGGGAATGTGTTTGTGGCAGGAATGTGGAAGGACTTGTTACTTTGTATTAGAAAAGCCTTATAGTATTGTGAGCAGAGATAGATGGGCACTTTGGGTGAAAGTATGAAAATTCTAAATGCAGAGAGAATCGTGGAACTGTGAAGGTTTGAACTTTTAAAGGAAAAAATAACCAGAAAAATTTGTTGGAACTGGACCACTGGTAAAAAGACTGGCTATATTCTTCTGTCCATGTCCACAGAGTTTGATAAAGGTTGAATTTCAAAATAATAGACTGGTGTGCTTGGCAGAAGGCATAGAATAGAAAGATATGAAAGAGGTAGAATTTTTCACAGGAAAATTTCTACCAAGTTGGAAATTACAGACACAGAAACTGGTTTTAGGTTACTTGAGTTGCAACTGTTAAGTTGATTACCACCATTAAGAGTAAACCAATTGCACTGTACTGGGGGACAACTGAAAAAGATGTCTAAGGCTTAAATGAACCCATAGAGGAGCAAATTAGCAAGAATATAAGTTATTTTGAAATGAAGTAGCTTGAAGATAGACTGGTAAAGAAATAGCCTCTATAAGGTCAAACACTATTCTCTGCCTCAGATTAACAAATTTGGCAGCCCACCTGGTATTATAGGTTACAATGAATTCTAGAAAGAAAGGGTCACTGGATGTGCAACCTGGTTTGGTTTTTGGAAATGGCCCCTGGACAAAAGCAGGGTTTAACTCTCTGGGTGGAGTCCCAGTAAGGCCATTGTATGAAGATGAACTAGATCTAGGGGCTGCTGAGATGTAGCAATGGGAAATAGAGTAGAAATCCCTGTGTCTCCAAAGTAAGGTCATTGTATGGAGCTGCAGAGATAGTCTGTGGTTTTTCAGTGTAGAAGCAAAGATATACTTTTTTTTTTTTTTTTTGGATATACTGCTACTAGGGAATTACTGACAAGAAGAGCTGCTACACTGCCGATATATAAATTCAGATTTACACAGCTAAGAACACTGCAGATAATTAGAAAACCCAAGCATCAAATTAACAGAAAATATAAAAATCTCTACATTATAGCACAAGAAACACAAAAAAACTGAAGACAATAGTATTTAGAGGGGTTTTAAGCCCAAAGTTCCAAATTTTTCACATTATTCCAAGAAATGAATTCTATAGGCCTTCAAACCATATAGACATATATATTACAGAAAAAGCTTGAATTCTTGGTAGCAATTTTCTGTATTAGTTACAAATTAATTTCTGGGATATAATATCTGATGAAAATCAATTAAAGAGAATAAGGGTTTATTTTGGTTTACAGTTCAAGGTTATATTCTATCATAATGAGGAAGGTATAGGAGCAAGATCTTGTGGCCACTCATCATATTAGTAAACAATAGTGAGGGAGCAGGGCAAATTGATGAATGTTACTGCTTAGCAAACTCTCTCGTTTTTATACAGTTCAGGACCCCAACCCATGGAAATGAGCCCACACACAGTTACGGTGGGTCTTCCCACCTCAATTAATCTAATCAAGATAATTCCTCACAAGCATGCCCAGAGGGTAGTTTTCTAGGTGACTGTAGGATCTGTCAAGTTGACAAACAATATAAATGATGACACTATTCAAAGCCATTTTAGCGTCCTAGAAGCTCTAAAACATGATCTAACACATTTTTCTGTGACTTTCCTCATGATATAAATAGAGACTAAGGCACAAGTAACAGGCCATGCTACTTGACCATCGAAAGGTCAAATGATAGTAACTTAATTCACAAGAAAAAATACAGTAATTTAAATCCATGAGCCATCCATCCAGTTTTATACCTTCTCTCTTCCTTTACCTTCTTTCCTTTCTTTACTTCTAATTCTGGAATGTCTCATTGTTTTCATTCCTTCCTTTTCCTCTTTTTTTTTTTTTTTTGTTTTTTCAAGTTATGGTTTTGCTCTAGCCCAGGCTTACCTGGAATTCACTATGTGGTCTCAGGGTGGCATCAAATTCACCGTGATCCTCGTACCTCTGCTTCCCAAGTGCTGGGATTAAAGACGTGCCCCACCACGCCCAGCCTTTTCCTCTTTTGTTAGGGAAGACTAAGAATTGTCTACTTGAAAGTCTTCTGACAAACTTAGGAAAGAAAGAAAACAGATTCCTTATTAATAAGTATTTAATCCGATTACAGAGTGCATTTTAGAAAATCAGATAAGACAGTATGCAAGCAAAAATAAACCTCACTCATGTTATGGAGCCAAATATTTATCATTCATAATTTACATATTCTCTGGATTAATGATAATGCACGTCCTTACAACAGAACTTGACAGTATCTTTTGTTATATATGTTTTCATAGTTCATCCAAAGTTCACCTGGTCATTGAGGTAGCCATTTATAGCACTGCCTTTATAAAATAAAATACACAAAATTTTTCCCATCTCTATGAAAAGCAAGTGGCTCACTAAAATATGCCATTTACACTCCCAGGATGACATAAATATAAGGGTTCTTCTTATCTTGATGTTTACATCTCAAAAAGATGATTATATAGCATTTAAAAGAAGCATTCTTGAGGTATAAAGCTGACAATGTCTTACCTACCTGTTCAAAAGATTTATAATGGTTGTAGGAAGGATTCACATGGCATGAATCTTCTCTTGGAAATACTGCATAAGGGTAAAAGTCACTCATTTGTCATCAAGGAAAATTCTTTTTACAGATTTACTCTTATATTTTCAATGAATATTTGCTTAGCCCCTACTATTTGCTATGCACTGTATAATTTTAGACATATAAGGGTGAAGTTACTGAATGCAATATAAAAAGAACTGAAAGACTTGTAAGAAAGCATGATGTAGTATGGTGATTGTTGCAGTCCGGTTCGCATTGCTGGTAGAAATCACCCAACCAAGAGTAGCTTCTGGGAAAAAGAGGTTTATTTTGGCTTACAGGCTCGAGGGGAAGCTTCACGATGGCAGGGGAAAATGATGACATGAGCAGAGGGTGGACATCACCCCCTGGCCAACATAAGATGGACCATAGCAACAGGAGAGTGTGCCAAACACTGGCATGGGGAAACTGGCTATAAAGCCCTTAAGCCCGCCCCCAACAATACACTCCCTCCAGGAGGCATTAATTCCCAAATATCCATCAGCTGGGGAGCTAGCATTCACAACACCTAGGTTTATGGGGGACACCTGAATCAAACCACCACAGTGATGATGATTAATATAGGATGATAATCATAGTAGCTTTTTGGTTAGTAGGATCAGAACCACATTTGCTGGATTTAATTTTGAATTTTATTTTTAATTAGCAACCAAATATTCTACACATATACATAGTACAAATACATATATACATATATACATACATATATATATATATATATATATATATATATATATATATATATATGATACGAAAATTTTCTCATATAAGGTTTGGAGATATATGTGTACTTTTGCATTGTGGTATGTCTAAAATGATCTTATAATTATATGCATTACTTCATATATGTACTATTTTTTCTGATGAAAATGCTTAAAATCTACTTTCAGCTATTTTTCAAAGTAAAATATAGTTAATTTGTATAGACATGTTACACAATAGGTGTTTTGAATATATTACTCCAATATAAGTAAAATTTTATAAGTTTTGCCAATATTTCTAAACCCCCCAAGCCTCAAATTATAATTCTTTCTACTTTTATGACATCGACTATTTTGGCTTCCATATATGAATGGGATCATATGGCACTTGTTTTTCTTTGTTTGGATTATTCTATATAACATAAGTTACTGTAAGGTAGTAAGAACACTATATAAAACAGCACTTAATCTCCATAAAAATTAAAAAGAAAATTACTATTTAATCCATAAATATCACCACTGAATATATAACCAAAACATATGCAAGTAGAATTTTGAATAAAAATCTATACCCCCATGATCATTGTAGCATTATTCACAGTAGCCAAGAAATGGAATCAACTTAAGTGCATGGTATGTATTTAGACATTAGCAGTCCTGGAGCACATTGGGGCTGGATCATACTGAAACAGATGGTAAAACCATGGACTGGAACTTTAGAGGTCATTACTCGTCAGACAAATAGGACCTGAGTAATATCTCAGGCCCTGGAAGGAGACATGGTATCCTGTACTTCCAGGAAACTTACTAATAGGTTTCTATTTGAACCTAATTAGAGGAGCATTCTACCTTTTAAGATTACTATCTACTGGGATACTATCTTATAAGCAACAAGGACATACCAATACTCACTTCCATCAGAGTCAATCCAATTGGATTTGTCAATTACCTGGATAGGCTAAAGCTCCTTAGGAACAAATTCCTGATCTAAAGATTTTTTAAATAATATGAAGCCTGCCTAAAATGTAGATCAGGGTAATGGTGTCTTTTGTCATTGCCCATTCTCATCTCTTGAGAATTACCCACTTTACATTGTAATAAATTCTATCTTCTACATTATAATACATGTGTTTTGTCTGAATGCTTTCAACAGAGATCAGAAGGACCAGGTAGCTGAACAGACTAAAAAGATAGACAGCTACAAAATGTTAAGGAAATAACTAAAGCATTCACCTCTTTGAAGGTTACAAGCCAAGTTGGTATGTACATCAGTTCTACTAATCTCGAGAAGAAAAATATATTTTCTATTTAAATTATCTTAGAGCATAAAAATGTAAAAAAATGTTTAACATATCCCACCACATTCACATAATCCTGACATTAAAATATTATATGACCTCAAACCAATCTTGTTATGAGAATAAATGTAAAAATAAAACATAGAACTTTAGAAAAAATACACTATAGTGTAACTAGATCTAAAGACTTGTTCTAAGAATTATTGTATGATTCATGGTAAGAATTATCTAACTAGAGGCTGGGAAGTTGGCTCACCAGAAAAGAGCACTTGTATGAGGTTTTAAGAGGGGCCTGATTTGTTCCAAGTTTCATTCCCTAGCACCCATGTAAGTAACTGGGTTGTGAGAAGAAGAGAAAAGAGAATCACAGGAGCTGGCTGCTCACACTGTATAACTGAAAGCAAGGCAGCTCCAGGTTCTTAAGAGAATCCACCCCAAAGAAACAAGCAGATGAGCAGTAGTGGAGGACACCTGACCATTTCCTCTGGCCTCTGCATTTATACACAGGGCATGAGCATGTGCACTGACATATCAATAAGTATTTCTTGAATGGATAACAAAACTGCTATAAAATAATAAGTCAGAGTAGCCATAAAACTCTATTTAAAATTTTATTGGCTAGAAAGATGGATCAGTGGTTAAAGACACATGTTTGCAAAGCCTGCTGGACCTGGTTCAATATATATGTAACAGGGGAATCAAACTTGGGTCATTAGGCTTTGTAGGAAAATGCCTAAATCTCTGAGCAATCCCTCCAGCCCACATTTATACATTTTTAAATCTCTCTTTCAGTAAGGTCACTAGTAACACATCTGTAACCATAGCAATTCAGGAAACCAAGACAAGAGGATTACCATATAAGGCATTTCTAAGCTACAAAGTGAGTTCCCGGGCTGAAAGAAAAATATAAAACAGGCTAGGATACTGGAGAGTTTAGTGGCTAAGGTGCTTGCCTGCAAAGCGTAATGACCTGGGTTTGATTCACTAGTACCCCACATAAAGCCAGATGCACAAGGTGACATATGCATCTGGACATTTCAGAGGATGGGGGCCCTGGCACACCAGTTCTTTCTGTCTGTCTCTCTTCTCTCTCTCTCTCTGCTTGCAAATAAAATAAACAAAATTTAAAAACCGGCTAGAATTATATCTCAGTGGTAGAAAATTTTTCTAGCATGCATAAGGCCCTGGGTTCAATCTCTAGCTCAAAAACTTACAAGCAAGACTTACAAGAAATGTACAAGATCTATTTTAGGAAAAAAAAATATGAAGGCTATAAAAGGTAATCTAAATGAGCATCACAAATAATCATAGATTTAAGGGTGAATGTTTGAAATATATCAACTTAATTCCTGAATCCAATGCTCATAAGAACTCAAAAGATACTTTGTTGAACATGGCAGCCTGATTTTAGGAAAATAAATAAATATATATTCTTTGACAACTTCTGTACTTACAGGCAATAAACCATGATATTTTCCTCCCCTCCCCCACTTTCCCCTTCACAACTCTGCTCTCCATCATATCCCCTCGCTCTCTCATATAGTCTCTCTTTTAATTTAATATCATCTTTTTCTCCTATTATGAGGGTTTTGTGTAGGTATTGCTAGGCACTGCGAGGTCATAGATATCAAAGCCAATTTCTGTCTGGAAAGTTGCATTGTAAGGAATGGTACTCTTCCTTTGGCTCTTACATTGTTTCCACCACCCCATCTGCAATGGACCCTGAGCCTTGGAAGTGTGAATGAGATGTTTCAGTGCCGGACACTCCTCCATTTCTTCTTCTCAGCACTATGTTGCCTTTTAGATCATCCCAGTAGTCACTGTCATTTGAAAAGAGAAGGTTCTCTAACCAGACATGAGAGTAGCATTAATATGTGAATATGAACATCAAGTGTAGTGCTTTAAGGGCAATTTGGTGAAAATAATATAGGCATTTAGTCAGATAAGAGCAGGCTTTACACCCCTAAGGCTAATGACCTCCCCTGCCATAGGTTTTTGATTAGGTTTTCAGTACCAGGCATGTATTCCCTCCCATAGAGTGGGCCTTAAGTCCAATTAGAGAGCAGTTGCTTTCCCCCAGACATGCCACTATTGCATTTCTTTTGTCATTTGGCCTGTCTAACCAAACTCGAGGCTTCCAGTGTCCACTGTTTTCACTGCTGATGATTTCTGTCTCACATAGGGATGCATACACTGCAGCTTTCTCCGGCTTTCAGTTGGCAGGTCTACAGGGAGAAGGTTTTCTGCTCAGCACCAGCTTTAATTTTCAGTGACTTTGCCAGTCAAACATGTGAAATCTTTAGCAAGAGAGTCTTACCATCTGTTTCTCAAGGGAATCCAAGGGCCTTGGCAATAGCCTGTAATGTTTTGGAGGCAACAGGGACATCCCTGGACAACAATTCACTGGAAGGTATCCCATCCCTGGCAATGAAAAATTTTCTAGTAACAACCTATGGCTTCTGGATGTGACATTATTCAGAAGAATAGGTTTTCATATGTCTTATTCAGAATACCTTGAATTTTGATTCACCCTCCCCCACACACCCTTCTTTTACACAATCTCTTCCCTGGCCTCACATCTTTCGCCTCTCTCTAATCTGTTATTCTACTTACATATATATAATACCATCCCCCGAAGTCCTTCCCTTTTCTCCCTCACTTATAATCTTTTTCTAACTTACCTGCCTCTGCTACTAAATTTTGGTTGCAGCCCATATACAAGTCTATTCTTTTGTAGCTAGGATCCTCATATGACAGAGAACATGTGATGTTTGGCTTTCTGGGCCTGGGTTACCTTACTTAGTATAAGCCTTTCCAGATCCATATATTTATCTACAAATTTCATTTTTCTTTACTGCTGAATATAATTCCATTGTATAAATGTACCACATCTTATTATCCATTCATCTGTGGATTGACATCTACACTGGTTCCATTTCCTAGCTATTG